>NC_041389.1:580025614-580074676 GCF_002162155.2 Triticum dicoccoides | reverse complement strand
GCTTCAGCCCCCACGCATACAATGCGGGGGTGTTCGCGAAAAATATGCATAATCACTTGATCCAACGTCCTGGTCCATTAAGGAGGTGATCGCACGTCAAACTAGGCAACTGGACTATATAGCTGTAACACTTTCGCTTAGCCATGGGAGTCTAACGGTGGGGCTACTATGTAGCCCCTGGTACCTTTGCATGCATCCGAATACGGGCACGTGTGTACATGACCGGGAAACAGTGCTTCGTTAATGCGGAGGGATCCTAAAGATTCTGATAAGTCTTTGAGTGGTTGAACAGTCTCTCGTTGTATCATGACAGTCAGTTGTTGGCTTTTTCTACTAAGGTGCTCATCTGGAATAACCAGGGCACAATTGCAGTAGTTCTCCTTTGGCCGCCTTAGCCGATAAGAACGGAACATAAGGCGGCAAACCCAGGAGCAGGGCAAACCCAACATTTGACCAAAAACATGATTCAGATCTGATGCATCTAAGGCCAAACTCGTGACGCCGAACACTCCCGAAGGTATTCGGACTCTATAGCAGAAAATGGGCTGAAGAATGCCCATTCATTATAAACCCTGTGTTAGCAGGTACGTGCATTAGTATGTCGTGGCAAAATGCCAATAACGGCAGTATCCTCTGTGGATATGGGACCCAAGGGATGTTTAAACAACAAGAGGCAATAGAAGAGGTTTACACAGGGGCTTAATCTACAGAGAAACTTTTTGAGCGGGGCCCTGCTGCACGTCTGCGCCTTTGTCTCCGTTATGCTGTATCCTAGAAGGGTATCGCGCGAATGTTGTCTGTAAAAAACAAAACTCGTGTAGGAGAGTACAACGTAAGTATGCGATGGATAGTAAAAGTGTAAGATGTTGGCCTGCCGATAAGGTTAAACCAAGTGTGGGGATATATTAAGTATTTAGAGCCCCTGGTGTCCTGTATGGGATTACATATACGGTGCCCTGGTTCAGTTTTATCCGGGCTACCGGACTTGTCTAACCGTGTCTATGGTCCTAATGACTAGTCATGTTTTCTGATATTGGAGGCCGCTTATAGTCCGGCCGCGAGGACCGTCGCGTGTTCCTCTGCGCGTGAAGAGCACTCTGTGTTTCCGTTAACAGTAATGACGCCACGTGGACCGGGCATGCTGAGTGTAAGGTAGGCATAGTGCGGTAATGTGTTGAAGCAGGCGAAGGCCGTTCTTCCAAGCAACGCATGATAGCCGCTTTGGAAGGGTGCGATGGTGAAGAGTAGTTCTTCGCTTCTGGAGTTTCCTGGGGAGCTGAATGTTACCTCCAGTACGACGGAGCCCCCGCCGTAGGCTTCAACGCCTGGTATCACCCCTTCAAAGGTGGTGTTGTTTTGGCTAATTCTGGATGGGTCTATCCCCATCCTGCGGACAGTGTCCTCGTATATTAAATTGAGACTATTGCCGCCGTCCATGAGGACGTGGGTGAGATGGTATCCATCGATTATTGGGTCAAGCACCAAGGCCTCTGATCCTCCATGCCGAATACTAGTTAGGCAGTCTGTGTGATCGAAGGTGATCGGACAAGCCATCCAGCAGTTAGGTGTGGGTACGATGGGCTCTATATCGTACGCGGCGTTGAGCGCGCGTTCGTGCCTTCTCGTGGATGTGTGAGTCGCGTGGATCATGTTTACTGTTTTAACCTCTGGTGGGAATTTTTTTCTGTCCCCCAGTGTTCGGCTAGCGAGGTCATCCTCGTCTTCACTTGGTTTTTCCCTCCCCTTGTGTTCGGCATTCAATTTGCTGGCCTGCTTGAAGACCCAGCACTCTCTGTGCATGTGGTTCGCAGGTTTGTCGGGGGTGCCATGAATTTGGCACAGTCTGTCCCGGACTCTTTTCAGACCAGACGGTCCCTCTTTGCTGCATTTAAGTGGCTTCTTCTGCTGATCGGGTCAAGAGCTCCTGAATCCGGCGTTTACCGTTGCGTTATCCGAGCTCTCTTCCTTGTTTTGGCAATTGTTTTTATTACGCCGTTGCTTCCCGTTGCCATCCGTTATCTCGGATGTGCTGGGATCGCTGATGCCTTTACGGGCCAGCCAACTATCTTCACCCGCGCAAAAGTGGGTCATAAGGCTTGTTAAGGCTGCCATTGTCCTTGGCTTTTCTTGGCCGAGGTGTCTAGCGAGCCACTCGTCGCGCATGCTGTGTTTGAATGCTGCTAAGGCTTCCACGTCCGGACAATCGACAATTTGATTCTTCTTCGTGAGGAATCTGTTCCAAAGCTTGCGGGCGGACTCTCCGGGCTGTTGGATTATGTGACTTAAATCGTCTGCATCCGGAAGCCGGACATAAGTCCCTTGAAAATTGGCCCTGAAAGCGTCCTCGAGTTCCTCCGAACTCCCAATTGAGTTTTCGGGGAGGCTTTTCAACCAGTGTCGAGCCGGTCCCTTCAGTTTGAGGGGAAGGTATTTGATGGCGTGGATGTCATCCCCACGAGCCATGTGTATACGCAGGATAAAATCCTCGATCCAGACCCCTGGGTCCGTTGTTCCGTCGTATGCCTCTATATTCACAGGTTTAAAACCCTGTGGAAATTCATGGTCCACTACTTCTTCGGTGAAGCACAGGGGGTGAGACGCCCCTCTGTATCTGGACGTGTTGTGGCATGATGTTGGCTGTTGTTGTGTCTGGTCCTTATTCCGAACTGGTATTTGGTTGGTATGATCGTTTTGCTGACCATAGTCCTTCGCCGGGGTATGTCCTTTAGATCTGTAGATAGACCTGGCCGCGTCGGCTTTCTTATCCAGGTGCTCACGCAAATCGTGTGCGGCGTCGGTAGCCGCTCTGTTGCGGTTATGAAGCGATACGTCTGGCCTCCTGGTTGTGTTATTCTTTGGTGGAACGGCCTCGTCGTCGAATTCTGGCAGTAGCTTACGTTTTGGATAGCTCTTTGTATGGCGACCGTCGCCGTATCTTTCTTCAGTGTCTAGCACTTTATTCCATCTGTGATTGAGCGTTTCTTGTGCGGCTTTTAGCTGTTGCTTCTGCTTCTTTAGACTTCTTGCGGTTGCCATAAGCTTTCTGTGGAGGTTATCTCGTTCCATGCGTGTTTCCGGGATGATGAATGCGTCGTCTTCCGGACTTTGTTCTTGTCCTGGGGCAGTTTGATGAACTCGTCCCTCGGGATCATTGTGATCGGGCGTCTAATCCGAACTATGTTCGGCATGAACTGGCTCATCCTGCTCCATCGCTGGGTCCGTATTGTCATTGTTTCCTTCGGAGTTGACTGGGGTGTCGATCTTTCTGGCGCTCTCGTCGCTATTTTTACTGTTGCTGGACTTTGAGCGGCGTCTGCGCCGCCGTTTTGGCTTTTGCCCGGGGGTTTTATCTTCCGGATTGTCGCCGTCGTCCTCCTTGGGCGTATCCACCATGTATATATCGTGTGACGAGGTAGTAGTCCAGTGCCCCGGAGATTCTGAATCTTCTCCTGCATCGTCGTCCATACCGTCGATGCCTTCGGAGTCGAAGTCAAGCACATCGGTTAAATCATCAACCGTGGCAATGAAGTGGGTGGTGGGTGGGCAGCGAATTCCTTCGTCGCCTGCTCCCCACTCGAGCCGGACATAGTTCGGCCAAGAGCCTCCTGACAAAGAGAGAGACTTTAATGAGTTCAGCATGTCGCCAAAGGGTGAGTGATGGAACATATCCGCAGCGGTGAACTCCACTACCGGAGCCCAACCAGGCTCGGCGGGCTCGGGAGCGCGCGGACTGGAATCTACAACCGGATACGAGTCCTGTGTTCTGCCGATGAGTGTGCGGCCTGCGGGGCGGGGTGCATCCACCCGTCCTTGGGCCACGCAGTCTGCTCCGGATTTAGGTCCGGGACTACTGCAGGGGTAATATCCTGAGCATTGTCCGACAGCAGGTCTAAGCCGTGCTCATCGTGACTGTCCGGTGCTCCTGGCACAAGCCCAAATCCGTCGAAGATCAAGTCTCCGCGAATGTTCACCGTGTGGTTCAGGTTTCCGAACCTGATTTGGTGGCAGGGGCGTAGCTGTCGATCTTCTCCAGATGGCGAAGCGAATTAGCCCGCAGTGCGAAGCCGCCGAACACAAAGATCTATCCAGGGAGAAAAGTTTCACCCTGGACCGTGTTGTTGATGATGATTGAAGGAGCCATCGAGCCTTGCAGCGACGACACAGAGGAACTCCCAATGAAAGCACCAATGTCGGTGTCAAAACCGGCGGATCTCGGGTAGGGGGTCCCGATCTGTGCGTCTTAGGCTGATGGTAACAGGAAGCAGGGGACACAATGTTTACCCAGGTTCAAGCCCTCTCGATGGAGGTAAAACACTACTTCCTGCTTGATTAATATTGACGATATGGGTAGTACAAGAGTAGATCTACCACGAGATCTTACAGGCTAAACCCTAGAAGCTAGCCTATGATGATTATGATTGTAATTGTGATCGGCCTTCTAAGGACCAACCTCTCCGGTTTATATAGACACTGGAGAGGGCTAGGGTTTACAAGGAGTCGGTTACAAGGAAGGAAATACAATATCCGGATCGCCAAGCTTGTCTTCCACGCAAAGGAGTCCCATCCGGACATGGGACGAAGTCTTGAGTCTTGTATCTTCACGCTTCAATAGTCCGGACGATGTATATAGTCCGGCTGTCCGGATACCACATAATCCAGGACTCCCTCAGCCACCTATGTACTTCTTCCTCCTATATAAGCCTACGTACCCGAACACAATTTGCACCGCCGTAACCTTCTGTATCCGCGAGATCCCATCTTGGAGCCTTCGCCAGTGCTCTGCCGGAGGGGGAATCGACCATGGAGGGCTTCTACATCAAAACCATAGCCCCTCCGATGAGTTGTGAGTAGTTTACCACAGACCTTCGGGTCCATAGTTATTAGCTAGATGGCTTCTTCTCTCTTTTTGGATCTCAATACAATGTTCTCCCCCTCTCTTGTGGAGATCTATTCGATGTAAACTCTTTTTGTGGTGTGTTTGTCGAGATCTGATGAATTATGGGTTTATGATCAAGTTTATCTATGAATAATATTTGAACCTTCTCTGAATTCTTTTATGTATTATTGAGTTATCTTTGAAAGTCTCTTTGAATTATCTGTTTGGTTTGGCCTACTAGAATGATCTTTCTTGCCATGGGAGAAGTGCTTAGCTTTGGGCTCAATCTTGCGGTGTCCTTACCCAGTGACAGCAGGGGTTGCAAGGCATGTATTGTATTGTTGCCATCGAGGATAAAAAGATGGGGTTTATATCATATTGCATGAATTTATCCCTCTACATCATGTCATCTTGCTTAAGGCATTACTCTGTTCTTATGAACTTAATACTCTAGATGCAGGCAGGAGTCGGTCGATGTGTGGAGTAATAGTAGTAGATGCAGGTAGGAGTCGGTCTACTTGTCATGGACGTGATGCCCATATACATGATCATTGCCTAGATAATCTCATAATTATTCGCTTTTCTATCAATTGCTCGACAATAATTTGTTCACCCACTGTAATACTTATGCTCTCCTGAGAGAAGCCACTAGTGAAACCTATGGCCCTCGGGTCTATCTCTTATCATATTTGCTTCCAATCTACTTTTATTTGCATCTTTACTTTTTGCGTCTATATTATAAAATACCAAGAATATATTTATCTTATCATACTATCTCTATCAGATCTCACTTTCGCAAGTGGCCGTGAAGGGATTGGCAACCCCTTTATTGTGTTGGTTGCGAGTTCTTTGTTTGTTTGTGTAGGTGCGTGGGACTTTTGAGGAGCCTCCTACTGGATTGATACCTTGGTTCTCAAAAACTGAAGGAAATACTTATGCTATTATTGTTGCATCACCCTTTCCTCTTCAAGGAAAACCAATGCACGCTCAACACGTAGCAAGAAGGATTTCTGGTGCCGTTGCCGGGGAGGTCTTCGCTCAAGTCAAGACATACCAAGTACCCATCACAAAGTCATCTCCCTCGTATTTACATTATTTGCCATTTGCCTCTCATTTTCCTCTCCCCACCTTCACCCTTGCCGTTTTATTTGCCCTCTCTTTCCTAATCTCCTCTCTCTTTCGCTTGCCTTTTGTTTGCTTGTGTCTCCATGTGCCTTCTATGTGCTTGCATCTATTCTTTCTAAAAATCTATTGTTATGGATCCACTTAAAGTGTTTTACTTGGGTCATCTTCGATCCTTATGTGCTCGTGCTGAAACCCCAACTAGCCTAGTTGACGGGAAATCTTTAGATGAGCATGCTCATTTTGTGCGCCACCGTTTGTCTGAAAAGGGAATACTCTTATGGGATCAAATAAACGGATTGATGTGCTATTCTTGGAATCTTTGTGAAATTTGTGATTTTACTTGTTGCTCTAAGAACCCTAAAAAACACCTTCCCTACCTATGTGAGTTTAATGTAAAAGAAATCTTATCTTCTTATGCAAAGGGTGTTTATAGTTACTATGATATCAAACAAATTGAAGAATTTGTTGCTTTTAAGGGTTCTTATGAAGTTGCTTCTTTGATTGAAAAGTATGATATTACTCTCTACGAATCTGAAAATTTTGACATACTTAAATATTGCCATGAAAACTATGCCCAGAATGTCCATGTCAAAGAATTTATTGCGAAAATGACCGTTGGTTTGGAAGAACATAATGATATGCATGAATATTTAGATAATTATGATTTTGATGATTTGATTGAAATATCCCTTGATGAACATGATGCTTGCTATTCTTGTGGCCATGATGCCAATATTTATGAAGATGAATTTCCTATAGTTCCTTATGTTAAACATGAGATCGTTGCTATTGCACCCATACTTGGTAGTTCCTTCAATGAAAAGCATGATTGCAATGACTTTACTATGAATTCTCTTGATGTCAATTGTGCTAATAATATGCAAAACCCTAAGCTTGGGGATGCTAGTTTTGGTATGCCTATTACTTGATGCAATGATCATGATTGGGGTGATTCTTCTTATCTTGAAAATTTATTTAAGCCACATGATGAATATGAGATTGATAATAGTGCTTGCAATAATATTGAAAGTGGGTTTGGAAGAGTGTCAACTTTAGATCACACATATTTGGAGTATGTTCAATCTTATAATATTTTTGATAAAAGTGGGTTTGGAGAGGTCATGACTTTAGTTAATGTTATTCCCACTATTTTGGAAGAGTGTCAACTTTGCATGCATGTGGATCGTGTTGAGAATATGTTTTGTGATAGCTATATTGTTGAATTTGCTTATGATCCTACATATAACTACTATGAGAGAGGAAAATATGGTTGTAGAAATTTTCATGTTATTAAATTACCTCTCATCATGTTGAGATGGCTATCATCTCTTTCTTCTTCCTTGCATATGCTAGTTTTTGCTTGCCTTGCAACTTTTTTTGCTTATAATATGCCTATGCATAGGAAATATGCTAGACTTAGATGTGTTTGTAACGTGTTTCATGATGCTCTCTTTGCGCTTCAATTCTTGTCTTTCAAGTGAGCATCATTAAAATTATCAATGCCTAGCTAAAAGGCTTTAAAGAAAAGTGCTTGTCGGGCGGCAACCCAATTTTATTTGTGTTTTTTTGTTTTTGTTCCTGTTTAGTAATAAATCTTGCATCTACCTTCTATTTAGATGTGTTTTTATCTTTTAATTAGTGTTTGTGCCAAGTAGAACCTATAGGATAACCTATGATGATAGTTGATTTGATTCCGCTGAAAAAGAGAAACTTTGTGTGAACGAATTTAGTTTTGATAAATCACAGAAACGTGATTTGGCGTTGATTCTTTTTTCCGATGATAAATAGACAAATTGTACAGGACTTACTATTTTAGTAGGATTTTTGATGTTCCAGAAGTTTGCGTTAGTTACAGATTGCTACAGACTGTTCTGTTGTTGATAGATTCTGTTTTTCGTGTGTTGTTTGCTTATTTTGATGCATCTATGGCTAGTAAAATAGTTTATAAACCATAGAGAAGTTGGAATACAGTAGGTTTAACACCAAAATAAATAAAGAATGAAGTTCATTACAGTACCTTATGTGGTGGTTTTGTTTTCTTTCACTAATGGAGCTTATAAGATTTCCTGTTGAGTTTTGTGTTGTGAAGTTTTCAAGTTTTGGGTAAAGCTTTTATGGACTATGGAATAAGGAGTGGCAAGAGTCTAAGCTCGGGGATGCCCATATCACCCCAAGATATTCAAGGATAGCCAAAATCCTAAGCTTGGGGATGCCCCGGGAAGACATCCCCTCTTTCGTCTTCGTCCATTGGTAACTTTACTAGGATCTATATTTTTATTCGCCACATGATATGTGTTTTGCTTTGAGCGTCGTGTATTATATTAGTCTTGGCTTTTAGTTTACCACAACCATCCTTGCTGTACACACCTTTTGGGAGAAGCCTACTTGATTGAATTTGCTAGAATATTCTATGTGCTTCACTTATATCTTTTGAGCTTGATAGTTTTTGCTCTAGTGCTTCACATATATCTTTTAGAGCACGGCGGGGACTTATTTATGTAGAAATTGCTAGTCTCTCATGCTTCACTTATATTATTTTGAGAGTCTTTTAGAACAGCATGGTATTTGCTATGGTTATAAAATTGGTCCTAGAATGGTAGGCATCCAAGTTGGGTATAATAAAAACTATCATAGGAAGTGAATTGGATGCTATCATCAACTTGATACTTGATAATTGTTATGAGATAGGGAGGTAGTGATATTAAAGTCATGCTAGTTGGGTGATTATGAATTTAAAGAATGCTTGTGTTGAAGTTAGCAAGTGCCGTAGCATGCACGTATGGTTAAAGTTATGTAACAAATTTGAAACATGAAGTGTACCTGGCTTGTGCATCCTTATGACTGGCGGTCGGGGACGAGCGATGGTCTTTTCCTACCAATCTAGCCCCCTAGGAGCATGCGCATAGTGCTTGATTTTTGATGACTTCTAAATTTTTGCAATAAGTATATGAGTTATTTGGACTAATGTCGAGTCCATGGATTATATGCACTTTTACCTTTCCGCCATTGCTAGCCTCTTCGGTACCGTGCATTGCCCTTTCTCACCTTGAGAGTTGGTGCAAACTTCGCCGGTGCATCCAAACCCCGTGATACGATATGCTCTATCACACATAAACCTCCTTATATCTTCCTCGAAATAGCCACTATACCTACCTATTATGGCATTTCCATAGCCATTCCGAGATATATTGCCATGCAACTTTCCACCATTCCGTTCATCATAATGACATAGTTTAATTTTGTCATATTGCCATTTCATGATCATGTAGTTGACATCGTATTTGTGGCAAAGCCACCATGCATTATTTTTCATAAATGTCAATCTTGATTCATTGCACCATACTGGTACACCGCCGAAGGCATTCATATGGAGTCATATCTTGTTCTAGTTTCGAGCTATAGTTCATATGTTGTAATCAATAGAAGTGTGATGATCAACGTTATTAGAACATTGCCCAAAAAGAAAAGAAAAAACGAAAGGCCAAAAGAAAAAAAAGGAAGGCCAAAGAAGAAAAAAAAGAAAAAGAAAAAAAAAAGAAAAAAAAGAAAAGAAAAAAAGGAAATAAATAAAAAGGGCAATGTTACTATCTCTTTTTCCACACTTGTGCTTCAAAGTAGCACCTTGTTCTTATGTAGTGAGTCTCATATATTGTGCTTCAAAGTAGCACCATGTTCTTCATATAGTGAGTCTCATAAGTTGTCTTTTTCATACTAGTGGGAATTTTTCATTATAGAACTTGGCTTGTATATTCCTACAATGGGCTTCCTCAAATGCCCTAGGTCTTCGTGAGCAAGCAAGTTGCAAGCACACCTACTAGTATTCTTTTGTTGAGCATTCATTTATAGCTCTAGTGCATCCGTTGCATGGCAATCCCTACTCCTTATGTTGAAATCAATTGATGGGCATCTCCATAGCCCGTTGATTATCCTCGTCAATGTGATACTTCCTCCTTTTTTGTCTTCTCCACACAATCCCCATCATCATATTCTATTCCACCCATAGTGCTATATCCATGACTCATGCTCATGTATTGTGTGAAGGTTGAAAAAGTTTGAGATTATTTAAGTATGAAACAATTTCTTGGCTTGTCATCGGGGGTATAGAAGTTGGGAACATCTTTGTGTGACGAAAATGAAGCATGGCCTAACTATATGATTTTGTAGGGATGAACTTTCTTTTGCCATGTTATTTTGAGAAGACATGATTACTTTGATTAGTATGCTTGAAGTGTTACTATTTCTTTTATCAATATGAACTTTTATTTTGAATCATTTGGATCTGAACATTCATGCCACAATAAAGAAAAATTACATTGAGAATTATGCTAGGTAGCATTCCACATCAAACATTCTCTTTTTATCATTTACCTACTCGAGGACGAGCATGAATTAAGCTTGGGGATGCTTGATACGTATCCAACGTATCTATAAGTTTTGATTGTTCCATGCTATTATATTACCCCTTTTGGATGTTTATGGGCTTTATTTTACACATTTATATCATTTTTGGGACTAACCTACTAACCGGAGGCCTAGCCAGTATTGCTCTTTCTTTGCCTATTTCAGTATTTCGAAGAAAAGGAATATCAAACGGAGTCCAAACGGAATGAAACCTTCGGGAGCGTGACTTTTGGAACGAACGTGGTCCAGAGGACTTGGAGTGCAATTCAAGAAGCAGCCGAGGCGGCCACGAGAGGGTAGGGCGCCCCCCCCCTATAGGGCGCGGCCCCCTGTCTCGTGGGCCCCTCGGGCGGCCACCGACGTACTTCTTCCTCCTATATAAGCCTATGTACCCCGAAAACAGCCAGGTAGCCAACGAAACACAATTTCCACCGCCGTAACCTTCTGTATTCGCGAGATCCCATCTTGGAGCCTTCGCCGGCGCTCTGCCGGAGGGGGAATCGACCACGGAGGGCTTCTATATCAACACCATAGCCCCTCCGATGAGTTGTGAGTAGTTTACCACAGACCTTCGGGTCCATAGTTATTAGCTAGATGACTTCTTCTCTCTTTTTGGATCTCAATACAATGTTCTCCCCCTCTCTTGTGGAGATCTATTCGATGTAAACCCTTTTTGCGGTGTGCTTGTCGAGATCCGATGAATCGTGGGTTTATGATCAAGTTTATCTATGAATAATACTTGAATCTTCTCTGAATTCTTTTATGTATGATTAAGTTATCTTTGCAAGTCTCTTCGAATTATCAGTTTGGTTTGGCCTACTAGATTGATCTTTCTTGCCATGGGAGAAGTGCTTATCTTTGGGTTAAATCTTGCGGTGTCCTTACCCAGTGATAGCAGGGGTTGCAAGGCATGTATTGTATTGTTGCCATCGAGGATAAAAAGATGGGGTTTATATCATATTGCATGAGTTTATCCCTCTACATCATGTCATCTTGCTTAAGGCATTACTCTGTTCTTATGAACTTAATACTCTAGATGCAGGCAGGAGTCGGTCGATGTGTGGAGTAATAGTAGTAGATGCAGGCAGGAGTCGGTCTACTTGTCATGGATGTGATGCCTATATACATGAGCATGCCTAGATAATCTCATAATTATTCTCTTTTCTATCAATTGCTCGTCAGTAATTTGTTCACCCAGTGTAATACTTATGCTCTCCTGAGAGAAGCCACTAGTGAAACCTATGGCCCCCGGGTCTATCTCTTATCATATTTGCTTCCAATCTACTTTTATTTGCATCTTTACTTTTTGCGTCTATATTATAAAATACCAAGAATATATTTATCTTATGATACTATCTCTATGAGATCTCTCTTTCGCAAGTGGCCGTGAAGGGATTGACAATCCCTTTATTGCGTTGGTTGCGAGTTCTTTGTTTGTTTGTGTAGGTGTGTGGGGCTTTTGAGGAGCCTCCTACTGGATTGATACCTTGGTTCTCAAAAACTGAGCGAAATACTTATGCTACTATTGCTGCATCACCCTTTCCTCTTCAAGGAAAACCAACGCAAGCTCAAGACGTAGCACATCAACTTCAATTTCTTCATCCAACTGCTCTAACGAGGCAGCAGAAGGAATTTCTTCATCTGATTCACTTGGAATCACATAATCTTCATCAAAAGTAACAAGGTCCTTTGATGGCATGAATGAGACAGGAACGGCATCAATTGGGTTGTCAATTGAGCTTGTCAAAGGCTTCATCTTCTTATGAGTTGAAGAATCTGATGAAGTTGATGCCTTCCTTTTCTTCACAACTGCACGCTCTGTAGCCATGGTCTTCTTCACATCTGATGTAGATGGAAGGATTGGAGTTGGCGTTGGTGCAGGAGGAACAGAGGTATTTGGTTCATTTTCTTCCGGCACAACTGATGCAGTTGTCCTGACTTCTTCATTTTCTTCAGGCGCAACACTAGTGGATGCCCTGGCAATTTCTTCAGCGGCTGGAATGCAGTCATCAGCCCTGGTACTTTCATTTCCTCTAGCAACCTGATTGTCATCAGCGGTGCTGGCATGTTCTCCAGTAGGCTGTGCAGATGCATCATCGTGAGGATTTTCTTGTTGCGTTGGGGCTGCAACATTTGTAGTTAATTTATCAGTAATCTTCACAAATCTGACTTTGGCTCCAAGCCAGTCAGCATAGTAGCGATCAAATTCATCACTCAGTTCCTTGATCTCAGCTTGTAAGGCAACGAGTTGTACAGGGGAAAGCTTCAGAACATTTTCCCTCAGAAAGCGCTCTTTCTCGTATTGCATTTTCTTCACTCTTCTTCCTTCTTCATGTTTCGATTTTTCTTCTTCAATGAAGGCAGTCAAAACATGCCCTTGACCAGGAGTGAGGTTCATCTCCGGCAAAGGTGTGTTCAGTCCTTGTGCCATAGATCAATGAAATTTGGGATCAACTTCGGATCCAGTATCATTGGTACATTGCTACCTTTGGATCTAGCGGCCCTGGCCTGCCCATCTCTGATGATTTCGGCAAGTTCTCCATCATTAGCCTCGTCATCATCAGATGGCACTTGAAAGGCGACCTACTTTTTGTGAGGACTTGGTCGAGAGCCTCGTCCAGCAGTGGCCTTTTTCTTCAGCAGAGAGGGGCCAGTTGAGGAATTTGGTGCAGCTGAGGAACTTGCAGAAGCTCCTGAGGCAATTGAAATGCCTGTAGTCCTTTGGCACGTGGCGAGATGCACAAGTACTAATGATTTAGTTGGAGCAGCTGAGGACTTTGACGGAGGAGCTGGGAACTCTGAAGGAGGAGCAGGTTGAGAGGTTGGCCGTGAGGGGTTTGAAGAATCTGGCCGTGAGGGCATTGCTGGGGAACTTGGCCGTGAGAGCATTGAGGATGAAGCACTTGGCTTGTGAGCAGGCTCCTTAGCCATGGCCTTCTTCGGCTTGCTTGCAGAAGCCTCGGCAGCTGTAGCAGCAGCAGAGTCTTTATTGAATTTCCTCACTGCTTCTTTTGCCTGTTTGGAAAGTTTGTCCTGGAGCTTTGCCCATTCATCAAGATAATCCTCACCGCGCTTGAGGCTGGTGGGATCTGCCAATTGGCCAGGTGCCAATGGAGGTATTGGGCATGGAGGGTTGAGAACGAATTTCTTCGTATACTTGGGAGTAACATATTCGTACTCCCTCCATTCCCGTGCCCATCTCCTCTCTATCCTTTGTATGCACACCTTGCGCTGATTTTTGTCCTCCTTGCCAAATTTGGCCTCATCATGAGTGCAATAATCCTTGTATATGTCATCAGGGATCTCGAAAGCAGTATTGACCTCAGGCCACTTTCCACCCTTCCGTGGCTTCTTACCATCAGCCATTTTCTTTAGCTGAAGAATTTGAATAATGGAATTCTCGGAAGATGTATGCAACTTTTCTTCGAGGAACTGTCGGAGTAATGGGCCACGGATAGGCTAACCCGAGGCCTAGAACCTTTCAAGACATTGGGACAGGCTGCGCCGCCCATGCCGAGTCCCAGGGATGACTCCAAGATATGCCGAGTCCCAGGGACGACTCCAAGATATGTCGAGTCCCAGGGACGACTCCAAGATATGCCGAGTCCCAGGGACGACTCCCAGATAGGCTGACACTCAGCTGACAACTTCCAGATGAGCCGACTCTCAGCTGACGACTTCCAGATAAGCCGACTCTCAGCTGACGACTTCCAGATGAGCCGACTCTCAGCTGACGACTTCTAGATGAGCCGACTCTCAGCTGACGACTTCCAGATGAGCCGACTCTCAGCTGACGACTTCCAGGGAAGCCAGCTGAGGGTAGGCGGATCGCGACTACAACAAACCCTTGCCTTTGCCGCAAGGGACAAGGCGGGGGACGGTCACAGCATGGTCGTCTCTACCCTGCCTGCGAAGGACCAGCATGGCTACAGTGCGCTATATCGCTGGAGATATCCGTCGTGGCGCGGCACTGTTTCCATGCCGCCCCTGACCTCAGCCTTAGTGGGCAGGGCACTGTGCTCACGACGCCTGCCTGTACGACCCAAGGACGGCGGGACCGCCTTTCAGCGGGTAGACACGGCAAGAGCGCCCAGAAGACGGACCCGTGGGAGTCGACCCCCTGGAGTCGGCCGGCCCCTCCCACGGGCCCCGTGCGCCATTAATCAGATAAGATGAGGAATGGAGACAGTGAACGCCCGCCAGATGGCGGCACTGTTGCCATGACCTCGTGACCAAGCTGGCGTCATCAGAAGCACCGCTACAGTACCAGGCCTGTCCGCGGGACCCGCCAGTCGGCGGGCCCTAGTAGTCGGCAGAGAAGACAACGACCTGAGAGACAAACGACTGGGACCTGCGCCCAGCCGGATTACCATTGTACCCCTGGGGAGTAGGCCTATATAAACCCCCAGGAAGCCCATGCAAAGGGTTGGGACCCAGATAGCACTAGACCCGAGAATATAGGAAGGAGAGAGCTAGCCTTGCCCTCTTCTACCTCCAGAAACAGCTCCAGGAGCACCATTGTACTCACTTTGCCATAGTGACCATGCGCAGACCCCGCAGAGCAGTAGTAGGGGTGTTATCTCCATGGAGAGCCCTGAAGCTGGGTAAGATCCGCCGGCGTGCATGTCTTCACCTCATCCCGCTTCCGGGCACCGGCGACGTTCTACTTGCCCCCACCATGATAAGCCATCCTTTGGCATATGTCGTACCCAACCCCCGACATTTGGCGCCCACCGTGGGGTGAGGTGCACCGTCGTCCGGAGACCTGCTCTGGACGGGAACCCTTTTTCTCCCTGGTGAGCACAGCCAGCCCGGCACGCCAGATGGAGTCTGTGCCGACGCACTGCACGGCGCTGAGATCGCCTACGCGGCCAACTGCCTCACCGAGCTTATCGGCGAGGTTCGCCTCTCCGACGAGCCTGCGTCCGACGCAGGAACGAGCGGCCCCAATAGCCTCCTTGCGGGTCTCCTCGACCAACTCCACATCGCCGGCGAGCCTGCCGTGGACCTGGAGTCCATAGGATCCACCGACCCGATGCTGGTCGACTATGACACCGTGTCGCTCGATGTGTTCCCCACCAATGTGGTGGTCTACGACGAGCCGCTCCCTTGCGCGGAGAGCGGCGGAAGCACCATCACGGAGGTCCACGCCCTCGATCACGGCGAGCGTTCCGGCGAGGGAGCGTACGACCCGCTGGACGCGGCTCTGCGAGACCTCACCGTGCCGATTCCGAGAGATGATGATGCCGAGACGCTGGAGGCGCGCCGCCTCCAGCTTATCGAGGGCGCAAAGAAGCTGGCAAGCATGAGACGCTTGTCAGAATCCTACCAACGCGAGATGGATCGCGCCGTGGGCGGCTCGCCGGCTCCGACTGGGCCTAGCCGCCTAGGCGCGGTCCGGCAGCGCGGCGTGGCAATTGCCAATCTGTTCGGGCCGATCGCCCTGTGTATGCCACGCCTGCGGAGAACATTCGCGCCGCCCAGGCAGCGGCGGATGAGCTCGACAACTTCAAGGGCGAAGAGCGCCGCCTGATGATGGAGCGAGTTCAGTAGCTCCTCGACACGGCTGCCGTGTAGAACGAAGCCGGCTGCCGCGGCGACAAAACGACGACCCGCCACCCCGCTAAGATCAAGGCACGACATCTCGGACGCCGACTGGCGGGGTCCGCGGAAGAAAAGACAAGGAGCCGGCTGTCAACCACAGTCGGACTCGCATCACCATCGAGCGCGACCAAGACGGCCGCCCCAAAGCGGTGGAGTGGCGGGACGACTATCTGCCTCCCCCTCCTCGCAGAGAAAGGCGAGTCTCCCCGCCACCCATAGAGCATCCAACTCTCGGCGACCACCTTGTCCGCCGAGAGGGAGTCGGAGAGAACGATCCCTGGCGCTGGAAGAAGAAGACGAGCTGGGCCCCCCCTGTTTCGGACCCCGCATCCGAGATGAGCCTTTTCCCAAAGGGTTCACGCTCCCCCGAGACACGCCCAAATACACCGGCACCGTGAAGCCGGAGGACTGGCTGATTGACTACTCCACAGCCGTCAATATAGCAAATGGCAACAAGCGTGTTGCCGTGAGATATGTTCCGCTCATGCTCCTGGGCACGGCCCGGACATGGTTGAGCAGTTTAAAGCCCCGTAGCATCAATAGCTGGGTCGACTTCACCGAGGCCTTCGTCCGCAACTTCACGAGAACGTACAAGCGACCTCCCAAGCCTCGCCAACTCTCCTTGTGCGTGCAAGGCCCCAACGAGTCCTCTCGCGACTACCTCACGCGCTGGGCCGAGCTTCGGAACTCCTGCGAGGGCGTGCACGAGGTGCAGGCTATCGAGTACTTTACTGCCGGGTGCAGAGAAGGCACCCTCCTCAAGCACAAACTCCTCTGCGACGAGCCGGAGACCCTCGATGAGCTGCTGATCACAGCAGACAAGTACACCACGGCCGACTCCTCCATGAAGGCGGAGATTCAAGTAAGCGCGACTGGCAAAGTCGTCCCTCAGGCTCCAAGAACTCCGGCTGGGGACACTAGTCGGCGGCAACAGCAGAACGACCACAAGCGCAAGGCCCCGCAGCCGGCTTCCAACAGCCGGCAAGTGGCGACAGTCGAAGACCAATAGCCGAAGGGGCCGCCTCCGACGAAGCGGCAGAAAGGCGGCAAGTCCAACTGGTTGCCGTCCTTCTCCTACGAGCAGACCCTGGATGGCCCCTGCAAGTTCCACAGCGGCGCAAAGCCGTCGAACCACACAACCCGGAAATGCCACTGGCTGACCAGAATCGCCAAGGGAGACGGCCTACTCCCTCCCCCGCCTGCTGGGCCGCCTCCTCCACCACCGCCCCTGCAGCCGGCTGTCAGGCCAATCGGCGCGATACAAGACGAGTTCCCAGATGAGCACGGAGCCTATGTAGTGTTCACCAGTGTGGCTGACGATCGACGCAGCAGGCGCTAGCAGCAGCAAGAGGTGAACGTGGTCGCATCAAGCACTCCAGAGTTCATGCACTGGTCCAAAAGGCCCATCAACTGGAGCAGAGCTGATCACCCAGAGGTGATGCCGAATCCAGGCTCCTACGCCCTGGTCTTAGGCGCCACACTCGCCACAGATAGGTGGGCCGCGCGTTTCTCGCGAGTGCTGATAGAAAGAGGTAGCAGTATCAACATCTTGTACAAGGATACGATGGAGAAGTTAGGAATCAAGCGAAGACAGCTTCAGAGCAGTCATACTGTGTTCCATGGCATTGTTCCCGGCCTTTCCTGCTCACCGATTGGCAAGATCCTGATAGACGTCCTCTTTGGGTTCAAAGATCATTTCCGCCGAGAGCCAATTTGGTTTGAAGTGGTGGACCTTGAAATCCCGTACCATGCGTTTCTTTGCCGACCTGCTTTGGCCAAGTTCATGGCAGTCCCCCACTACGCCTACCTCAAGGTGAACATGCCGAGTTCCAAGGGAATTCTAACCGTGGCTGGCGACTAGAGAAAGTCGTCCGCTTACGCGGCCGAAAGCAGTTGGCTGGCCGAGTCCTTGGTGATTGCGGCCGAGAAGCGACTTCTTGATCGGGTTGTGGCGATGGCCGGCAAACAGCCCGAGATGTCGCCCGACCCCAAGGAGTCGGAGGCAGAAGGATCATTCAAGCCGGCCAGAGAAACGAAGAAGATACCTTTGGACCCAGAGCACCCAGAGAGGTACGCCATCATGGGTACAAACCTTCACAGCAAATAGTAAGGCGAGCTCGTCGATTTCCTCTGTGAGAATCGAGACATCTTTGCATGGTCTCCCAAGGACATGCCGGGTGTACCGACGGAATTCGCCGAGCACAAATTACATGTTCGGTCTGATGTGAAGCCCGTCAGGCAGCCCTTGCGTCGCCTGTCAGAAGAGAAGAGGAGAGTTGTTGGAGAAGAGATAGCTCGGCTCCTGGCAGTCGGCTTCATTATGGAAGTGTTTTTTCTAGAGTGGCTAGCAAACCCAGTGCTGGTGCTGAAGAAGAACAAGCAGTGGCGAATGTGTATCGACTACACAAGCCTCAATAAAGCCTGCCCCAAGGACCCATTCGCTCTGCCAAGAATTGATCAGGTGATAGACTCCACAGCCGGATGCGAGCTATTGAGTTTCTTAGACGCATATTCTGGATATCACCAAATCAAGCTGAACCCGGCTAACAGACTGAAGACCACCTTCATCACACCGTTTGGTGCCTTCTGCTACCTGACCATGACGTTCGGCTTGAGGAATGCCGGCGCCACCTTTTAGCGTTGCATGCAGAAGTGCCTCCTCAAGCAACTCGGCAGAAATGCCCGCGTCTACGTGGATGACGTGGTGGTGAAGATGGAAAAACGTGGAACTTTGTTGGAAGACCTCAAGGAAACCTTTGAAAACCTACGCCGATTCCAGATCAAGCTCAACCCTGAGAAGTGCATCTTCGGAGTACCAGCCGGCCAGCTCCTTGGTTTCCTGGTCTCTGAACGCGGCATAGAGTGCAACCCTGTGAAGATCAAGGCCACCAAGAGAATGGAAGCACCCAGACGACTGTTAGATGTGCAAAAGTTCACCGGCTGTTTGGCGTCCATCAGCCGATTCATCAGTCGGCTGGGCGAGAAGGCTCTCCCCTTATATCAGCTCATGAAGAAGACAACCTTTTTTGAATGGACCCCCAAGGCAGACGAGGCTTTTCTCCAACTGAAGAAAATGTTGACTACTCCCCCTGTGTTGGCGGCTCTGACTCCCAAAGAGCCCATGCTCCTATACATTGCCGCCACTAGCCGGGTAGTCAGCACAGTCATTGTAGTCGAGCGCAAGGAGGAAGGCAAGGCGTTACCAGTCCAGAGACCGGTATATTACCTGAGCGAGGTAATGTCGGCCTCCAAGCAGAACTACCCCCACTATCAGAAGATGTGCTACGGCATGCATTTTGCCGCCAAGAAATTGAAGCCTTACTTCCAGGAACATCCAATCACTGTGGTCTGCACAGCCCCACTAGCCGAGATCATCGGGAGCCGAGATGCTTCTGGCCGAGTGGCCAAATGGGCCATCGACCTGGCTCCCTACACCATCTACTATGAGCCCCGCACCGCCATCAAGTCGCAAGCACTGGCTGACTTCCTCGTCGATTGGGCCGAGACCCAGTATCTGCCACCAGCGCCCGACTCCACCCATTGGCGGATGCACTTCGATGGCTCCAAGATGCGCACCGGCTTGGGAGCCAGCGTCGTCCTCACTTCCCCCAAGGGCGACAAGCTCAGATATGTGCTACATATCCATTTCACCGCCTCCAACAACGTGGCCGAGTACCAGGCGCTCATCCACGGGCTCCGGCTTGCCAAAGAGCTCAGCATTCGCCGGATCCTGTGTTATGGCGACTCCGACTTGGTGGTCCAGCAATCATCTGGCAATTGGGACGCCAAGGACGCAAACATGGCGAGCTACCGCTTCCTTGTGCAGCAACTCAGCGGATACTTCGAGGGGTGCGAGTTCCTCCACGTGCCAAGGAACGACAACGACCAAGCAGACGCCTTGGCACGAATCGGCTCCACCCGCCAAGCAATACCATCCGGCATCGCCCTTCGGCACCTCCTCAAGCCGTCTATCAAGCCTTCACCAAAATCAGACTCAATCTTTGTGCCGGCTCCACCCGAATAAGTTGGATCCGACTCCAAGAAAGCTGCAGTCAAAGCCGGCCCGGGGACTTCAGAACCCGGCCCGGGGACTGCGGCGACTATGCCAAAGACTCCAGAACTCGGCTCGGGGACTGCTCCAGTTGGCCCGGGGACTTCGTCAAGTCAGCAAGCGGCTGCGGACTCCAATCCACCGCCTCCCAGCCTAGCCGCCCTTGTCCAAGTCGCAATAGTGGCAATTGAGGAAATAGCAGCACCCTCATGGGCCCAGCCCATCCTCAAGTTCCTAGTAAACAGAGAGCTGCCAACTGATGAAATCTTGGCTCGGCAAGTGCAACACCGAGCAGCAGCCTACACCATAGTCAACAGAGAGCTGGTCAGGCGCAGTATCACTGGGGTCTACCAGCGCTGCGTCGAGCCAGAGCAAGGCCAAGCAATACTCAGAGACATTCATGAGGGCGAGTGCGGCCACCATGCGGCCTCGAGGGCACTCGTCGCCAAAGCTTTCCGACACGGTTTCTTCTGGCCAACTGCCCTAGAAGAGGCCAAAGAGTTAGTCCAAAAGTGCAAGGGGTGCCAGATGTTCCGCTCCAAGCCACATCAGCCGGCTTCCGCACTCAAGACTATCCCCATTGCCTGGCCCTTTGCGGTTTGGGGCCTGGACATGGTGGGACCATTCAAAACAGCACAAGGCGGCCTAGCTCACTTACTTGTCGCGGTGGACAAGTTCACCAAGTGGATAGAAGTGAAACCCATCAAGAAGTTGAATGGTCCAACTGCAGTGACTTTCATCGCTGACATCACGACATGGTACGGCGTCCCACACAGCATCATCACCGACAATGGCACAAATTTTTCCAAAGGCGCCTTGGCCCGTTTCTGCGCGACTCAGGGCATCCGAATGGACTTAGCGTCCGTTGCCCATCCACAGTCAAACGGCCAGGTCGAACGAGCAAATGGCCTCATCCTGTCCGTATAAAGCCTCGACTGGTCGAACCACTGGAGCATTCGGTCGGCTGTTGGCTTGACGAATTGCCAGCCGTCCTCTGGAGTCTGCGCACGACTCCAAACAAGTCAACCGGCTTCACACCCTTCTTCCTCGTCTACGGTGCCGAAGCCGTCATCCCGACAGACATAGAGTTCGACTCCCCCCGAGTCACCATGTACACCGAGGAAGAAGCAGAAGAAGAACGTCAAGAGGACGTCGATCTGCTAGAAGAGGGCCGGTTGTTGGCACTCAGCCAGTCCAACATCTACCAGCAGAGTCTGCGCCGATACTACAACAGGAAGGTCAGGCCAAGATCTTTCCAAGAGGGCGACCTTGTGCTCCGACTAATCTAGCGAACAGCCGGCCAGCACAAGCTGTCGGCACCTTGGGAGGGCCCCTTCATTATCAGGAAGGTGCTGGGAAACGACTCCTACTACCTGATCGTCGCTCAGAAACCCCGAGCACGCAAGAGGGACAACTCCGGCAAAGAGACAGAACGCCCGTGGAATGAAAATCTTCTCCGAAGATTTTACAGTTGATGCAGTATGTACCACGCTACCCTTTGTATTAAAGTACCAAGACTTTGGGCCCCCCGAGACGAGCTCGGGGACTGACCTTTTTGTTATCCGTATGATAAGAATTATGCCTTCGCGTATATTACTCTTTGTTAATGCCGCTTGGCACCGGGCTCGACTAGTCGGCCCGGGGACTCGCCGCCTTGTGCTATGAGGTGCTTCCCGCAGTCAGACAAGTAGTGTGTGGCGCCTAAGCCATCTCCTGTCCAAAGCCGCAGCTCGTAGAGCGACTGTTTGGTTGGCAGGAGTGAGGAAGAACGGGCGCCCATACGAAAAATGGCTAAGGAACCAGGGAACAAACATAGCCTAAGACAGCCTCCAGCATCTTTTAAGCAAAAGCCGACTCATGAGTAGTCGGCTTGCCGCTTTCTACTAGCCTCTATTAAGGAAAGCCGACTCTTTAGTAGTCGGCTTGCCGCTTTCTATCCAACTTGTTAAAGAGACTCTAAAATGGCCGAGTACTTGCCTTCCTAAAGTAGCCAAGCATTTGATCCAGCGGCATTCCGCAGAGCGGTTGTCCGTCTCGCAAGGCGGCAACTAAGGGAAGGCGGAAAAAGGAAAGATAGAACTCGGATAAATATTTACATAGGCCCTTGGCCGAATCTTCAAGAAGAAGTTCAAGATACACCCCGCGGGTGGAATTGTTCGAATTTAACAAAGTTTCTCAAAAGACTACTAAGGCAGTTAAAGCGAAGGCAAAGACGGCAGCCTAGGAGGCGGCGTCCGGGTTCGGAGGGTCGGAGGAGACCGCGGTGTCAGGCACCGGGGCGGCCGGCTGGGCAGTCTCGGTTTGACCGCCTCCGGCGGCAGTCGCCTTCTCCGGACGCGGCTCATTGCTGGAGGCGCGGTCGAGCTGAGGCTGGTCGCCCGCTCCGTCTTCTGGCGCCTCCGTCTCGCCTTTGTCCTCCGCCTCGTCTTCCTCCTCGGTGCTGGAGCCAATCACCTCTGCCGAGTCCTTGTTGTAGTCCGGGTTCATCCCGAACCACTCCGGCGGCACCTCCTCGCCGCCTGCAGCCCGCTCCGGGACGAAGATGCTGGTATCTGTGTAATCGGCAATCACCGTCGCATGCTCGACGAGGGCGCCCTCCACAGCCACCAGCTCCGCCTGGGCCTCTGACCGGAACGCGGCCAGCCGGTCCAGGTCCAGCCCAGGATACCACGCCTTGACAAATTCCAAGGCTCGGCGCGCTCCGGCCCGAGCCGAGGAACCCTTCCAGGCTTCAAGACGGCCGGCTGCGACCTCCAGCCAGTCGGCAGTCCGACTGGCAGTGCGCAGAACCGGCGTGTCTGAACACAAAGCGGCAACCGCCTGGGCGCCAGCACGCTGAAGCCGGCGCATCAACCGATGGGCCGCCCGAAGACGGGCCTCGATGCTCAGAAGCTGCTCGTCGATGGTCAGGGGGGCGTTAGCAACGATCCCCACGCCATCTGCCCTCCGTGCCTCACGATCAGCCTCGATGGCCTATGTGACTGCCTGCAAGTGGCCAGGGAAGAAGTCTGCCAAGACAAAAAAGAAAAAAGTTAGAGTCAAAAGTCAGCCCGACCCACAGTCGGCGGCTCGAAGAAAACCAAGAAACTCACCATCGACGATGTTCTCGATCTCATGGAAGCCGGAAGTAAGATGTGCCTTCTTGTCGGTCCAGGAGAAGCGCTCGCTCTCAAACTCGGCCAGGAGCGCAACCTCTTTCCTATCTGCCTCCTCCTGCGCCTTCTTGAGCAGCTCCTTCTGCTCCGCCAGTTGCGCAGCCAGTAGATCACGCTCCGTGACAAGCTTGCTGCACTCCTCCCCCTTGGCGCACAAGGCGGTGTTGGCCTCGCCCAACTGCTACTGAAGAGTGGCGTTGGCCCCTGAAGAAGAAAAAAGAAAAAGACGATAAGTCGTCAACAAAGAAAGTTGCTGAGAAGATCCGGCCCGACTGCTCAGCAGTCGGCTCGAATCTCGGGGACTACAGCCCGCGGGTGCGCCAACACGCCCCCGCAAAAAAGAAGAAGGACTCACTCCGGCTCTCCGACAAGTCAGCGGTCCACTTGCCAGCTCCTCAACATTGCGGTTGAAGGCACTAGCGTGGAGGTTATGATACTCCCGTAATAAGCATTTCAGGCAATGTTAAATATTTGGAACTCGCCAGAAGGAGTTCCGGGCCGCCTGCTCAGCAGCCGGCCTGAAACTCGGGGACTACACCCAGTGGGTGCGCTGGCGCGCCCCCACAGAGAAGAACAAGAAAAACAAGAATCAAAGAGGAAGGCGTACTCGGACGGCCGTTCGCGCTGCCAGATGCGCCCTGGTGTAGTTTTTGAGGGCGTCGTCCTTAGCTCGCAGCTTCGCCTGGACGTCTAGAAGCGCCTGGTTCAGCGGACCTATGTCGCCTCCGCGCAACCACCCAACGCGTGCGACGCTCGTCGCCTCGGCGTCTGGGATTGCCGAGCTGGCGGCGCCGGTCTCCAGGGGTCGCGGCGCCGAGGTCGCCCTCTCAAGGTGGCGGCGCACTGGCAAGGCAACTTGGAGAAGCAGCCTCACCTCGGACTCGTCCGCGGTCGGTGGCACCGGCGGGCTCGCCGGCTGTTTTCTGTGCGTGCTCCCAGACGGCGGCGGAGGCGGCGGTGGCGGCACGAGAGTGTCCGACATGGAGGCCTCGCCGCTTTCCTTCTCCACGATGGGGTTCTCGGCGCCGGCTTCTCCGGTCTGCCCCGTGAACTTCGGGGGCGGCGGCGCGGAGGACAGCGGGATGACGAACAACGCCGATTGGTGGTGCGCGGCCACCTCGGCTTGCCACCTTACTTCAACGGTGCTTCGGCCTCTTCCAATTTTTTCTAGGCGGAGGCCGCCGCCTTCTCAGCCTCCGCTTTCTCTAGGCGCTCGGCCTCCTCCTCGTCGCGCTTCTGCTGCGCGTTTCGCTTCGTCGCCTCCCGAAGGTCGCCGGCAGGGTCAACCCGCCGAGTGTTGGCGGACGTCTCCACCGACCCCATGACGGAGGGGGCGGCGACCCTCTCAAGGGTAAGAGGATCCCTGAAGCAAGGAGGGGGTCTAAAAAACTCGGACA
Source organism: Triticum dicoccoides (assembly GCF_002162155.2). Taxonomy (NCBI): domain Eukaryota; kingdom Viridiplantae; phylum Streptophyta; class Magnoliopsida; order Poales; family Poaceae; genus Triticum; species Triticum dicoccoides. Next base: position 580,050,067 of record NC_041389.1, on the reverse strand, counting down.
GAATTTATCAAAGGAAAATAAGGCGAAGACAGAAGCACTTACGCAGAGACCAATGGCGACCTTTTCACTTCCTTGCGGAAACGATTGGCCTTCGCGGCCGCCTCCTCCCGTTTGGTCGCGGCGGCTGCCCCCTTGAACTTCTTCGGCTTGCCTCCGAGTGAAGTCGGCCCGGCGTGCCACCTCTTCGCGCCGCCTTGGCTGGCGGCGCGAGATGACTTCCCCTTCGACATCGTCTTCAGGCCAGTCGGCGAAGGTGACCGAGGGCCTGAAGCCGCTTCCCGCTCCCCCGCCTCTGCCTTCGACGTCGGCCTCTATCGCTGCCGGCCCCAAGTCGGGGTCATCGACGTCGCTCTCTGTTCGGTCAGGGATGAATTCGCGGGGCTGTCTTTCGATGCTGGCTGCAGGTTGAATGAGGGGATTCTGAATCAGAGAAACTAAAAAGATCAGAAGTCGGATTCGGCTACAAAGGAAACAGAGCAACAAGAGATGCGACTTACCGCCGGAGGAGGGTTGGCGCGCGAGTACGGCTCCTTGCCGAACTGCCAGTCCACCGCGAGCTCGCAGTTTGCGATGTGGTTCACCATGTTCGCCACTTCCGCGTGGGGCATTTCCCTGGTGCACATTCGACTCGGGTCCCGGTGGTCACTCATCTGACTAATCAGATGAGGCCGGCCTTGGAGAGGGAGGACTCGGCGCGCCACGAAGGCGGCCAGCAAGTCGGCTCCAACCAGGGCCTCAGACTGCGTCAGAACTCGGAGTCGCGCTATGGCAGCGGCTCCGGCGGGAGTCAGCGTCTTGACTCGGTGGGACCAGCTGGGGAGCCTCCCAGCCGGTGCGCCGGCTTCGTAAGGCGGCAGATTGACCCAGTCGTCGTTCGGGCGACGTTCTTCACGTAGAAATAAGACCGCTGCCACATCTTCACCGACTTGATCAGCGGAATGGAGGGAAACGGATTGTCGGCCGTCGTTCGCCGCATCGCGATGAAGGCGCCGCACTGGGCCGGCACGCCGGCGACGTGCGTGTTGAGCTTGGATTGGAAGAATTCACCCCACAGCTCGATGGTGGGGAGAACGCCGAGGAAGCCTTCGAACAGGGTGGCGAAGGCAGCCAGCAGCACCACCGTGTTCGACGTGAGGTGGTGCGGCTGGAGCCCGTGGAGCTCCAAGAAGGAGCGAAAGAAGCCGCTCGTCGGTAGCCCCAGGCCGCACATGAGGTGCGAGCGGAAAATGACCCGCTCGCCCTCCTCGGGCGCCGGCAATATCTCCTTGGCTGGCGCGGCGCGGGCTCGCACGAGGTTTGCACCGGGGAGGCGGCGCATCTTGCAAGAAACTCGATGAGGTCATCATCCAGGTCGGAGCCGTCCCACACGCCGGAGCGCACGGCAGGAGCCGCGGCTGCGGAGGAAGAGCTCATCGTGGCGGGAGCGGTGTGGTTCGGCGCGACGGCGGCGAGAAGGAGACAGGAAGCAGAGGAGGCACGAGGAGGCGGGGGAGCAGGGAAGATGGGCATGCGTGCTTCACCGCTCCTCTCCCCCCGCCTACTTATAGCCTCATAGGCTGAGAAGCCGATGGGCCGGGCGTGGGATTAACTGCGCACAGGACCCCACGCCCTCTCCCACGATCTACCCCACGAAGTTACTGCGCGCAGTAACAACATGGGAAACCCAACCGCCCGTGCAGCCGCAATGGATCCGTTCGCATGCCGAGGCACAGTAGTGGCGGGCCCCGCCTGACGGCATGTCCCGTCGCGCGCGTGGGTAGGCAGACTGTCCTCGCCACATGGCACTGCGTGACGGGGCAGTGGTGGCCGACCGCGGGGAAGCGCATCAGGCACGCTGCCTGATTTCCCGCCGCAACTTTTGAACTCCTTAGGGAGTGAGGCGGCCCTCTGCAAGACCGATTCCGTATAGTCGGCCTAAAGGAAGACGGCAAGCGAGGACCAGATTCCGCAACCAGAAGAATGAAACTGTTGAAGCCCCACGACGCAGTATCCGCCGAGCCTCACCAGCTTCGGGGACTACTGTCAGAGTAATGGGCCACGGGTAGGCTAACCCGAGGCCTAGAACCTTTCAAGACATTGGGACAGGCTGCGCCGCCCATGCCGAGTCCCAGGGACGACTCCAAGATATGCCGAGTCCCAGGGACGACTCCAAGATATGCTGAGTCCCAGGGACGACTCCCAGATAGGCCGACTCTCAGCTGACGACTTCCATATGAGCCGACCCTCAGCTGACGACTTCCAGATGAGCCGACTCTCAGCTGACGACTTCCAGATGAGCCGACTCTCAGCTGACGACTTCCAGATGAGCCGACTCTCAGCTGACGACTTCCAGATGAGCCGACTCTCAGCTAACGACTTCCCGGGAAGCCGGCTGAGGGTAGGAGGCTCGCGACTACAACCACCCCTTGCCTTTGCCGCAAGGGACAGGGCGGGGGACGGTCACAGCATGGCCGTCTCTACCCTGCCTGCGAAGGACTAGCATGGCTAAAGTGCTGTCAGGACCCCGACTCAATGCCAGATCGATCTAGCATGTAACACCTCATATCACCTTGCGGCCTCACGCATGGTATTCCCACGGGTGTCGCCTTACCTTTGCCCGGGACCGTTTGCGCCTTTTGGCACACGTATATGACAGTGTCGCTAGCATCCATATGATAAGGAGCCCGGGCTGACATGGCTAGTCGTAAACCCAAAGTGGCACAGACTTACAGGGACAGGCATCCATGACCCAGCATCGAACGTGTCGGTCATCAGTGAGTGAATCCAGGCTGTAGCACTGGGCTAGCAGGACTCCGGTGAACCGGGCTGTAGCGGGCTAACAGGACTCCGGTATTCATCGCGTGACATTTCCCCGAAGGGACAGACACAGGAACGAAGAAGGACACATGCCGGCCAGCCTAAGTGTTCCGGAGCAGTAGCAAGCTACCATGGCTCAGTGAAACACTAGGAGACATTTCCCCGTAAGAGAGGCTACTAAAGATAAACAACTAGATGGTCAGATCCCACACATACCAAGCATTTCAATAACATACACACAATAAGCTCGATATGTACAAATACAACATGGCATCACAACATGACTCTACGACTCAAGTAATTTATTCAATAGGCTCCGAGGAGCGAGATATTACAAATATGGGTCTCATGACCCAACAATCAGAGCATACAAATCAAAGCACAAGCGGAAGCTATCATGTCTGGGTACAGACATCTATAACTGAAAAAGGCTGAGAAGCCTGAATATCTACCAGATCCTGCCGGGGCACAAGATCGTAGCTAAGGTAACAAGCTAAACGTCGAAGTCCACGCGAAACTACTAGTGAGACCGAAGTCTCTCTGCAAAAACATAAAATAGGCAAACGTGAGTACAAATGTACCCAGCAAGACTTACATCAGAACTAACTACATATGCATCATTATCAACAAAGGGATGGTGGGGTTTAACTGCAGCAAGCCAGCTTTGACTCGGTGGCTATCCTGAACTACGTCTGCAATGTAACTCTTTTGAGGTGGCGCACACGAGTCCACATATTCCCCATATCAATACACCACTATGGATCCGCTCCCGTCTCCCTACGAGAGCGCCATCCATAGCACTCACGCTTATCTTGCGTATTTTAGAGTATCCACTTTCACTTGTCTATGAACTGATATAAGCAACCCAGAAGTCCTTTACCGCGGACACGGCTATTCGAATAGATGATGTTAACCCTGTAGGGGTGTACTTCTTCATACATGTTTCCACCACTTAGCGTCTGCACACGACATGTGCTCGGCAGACTTCAAGCGAAAGCCGACGTGGGTGTAGACCACGACCTACCTAAACACCTAAGTCTCTAGTCCAGGTTTATCGCCTATTCGGGTTCCATCCATGAGGAGATCCGGCCGGAGTTTCGCTCACGGCCCCAAACGATGTGAACAGGGTTCCCGAGATACCAAACGGGCATCCGGTACACCGTGCCACGTACCTACCGCATCACAGCCCACCCCTACGGTCAGCGCTGTCCACGGCCTCCAGTAAGCTACAAACACCAGAAACTACTTGCAACTCCTGGACAGAGGACTAGGATGAATAAGAAGTCGAGCGGGGTCATATTTCAGGGCCCAATGTATGGTAGTAGCTGAATCATGGATCACAAACACAGAACTCAGTTCCTGAGGACGGCTTCAATGAGACAACCCACCATGTACTCCTACATGGCCTCTCACCGACACCTTTTACCAAATCGTGTTCACACACTTAGCTCACACACAGTCGGACATATTCTCACACCTCTGATTCATCCTCGATGAATCAGACCTGACTCAACTCTAAGCAGTAGCAGGCATGACAAACAAGCATGAATGAGTAGGCACATCAGGGCTCAAACAACTCCTACTCATGCTAGTGGGTTTCATCTATTTACTGTGGAATGACAGGTCATGCAAAGGATAAAGGGGTTCAGCTACCGCAGCAAGTAACAGATGAATCGTTGTTGTCCTAATGCAGTAAAAGAGAGCAGGAGCGAGAGAGTGGGATTGTATCGGAATGAACAAGGGGGTTTTGCTTGCCTGGCACTTCTGAAGATAACATTGAGTCTTCATCAGTGTCAACGATCACATCATCGGTATCACGTCTATCGAGAGGGGACAAATACCGGCAACACAGAAGGGAACACAATCAATGCAATGCACAATATGATGCATGATCATGACATGGCAAAATGAATGTGTTTTGGGCTAATGCAACTAGCAACAGATTAAATGAAGTTGGTTTGAATACAAGATTCAAATTCAAACTCCATATGTGATTATTCAGATGCCATTTATATGATTTGTGCTAAACAGCACCTATAAGTTGTTCTAACATGCATGAAAATGATACAGATGGATAGATTGGATTTTTCCGATCATTTTTCATATATAATTTATCTCATTTGGAGGTACGGTTGAATTTCTATGATTTATTGAAGTTTTAGCTATTTTCTGGAATTTCCTGATTATTTTTAAATCCAGAAAATACTTATTGCGTCAGCCCCATGTCACAGTGACGTCAGCAGGGTCAACTGGGCGCCCCAGGTCAAACCTGACGTGTGGGGGCCACACGTCAGTGACACAGGAGCTAATCCCGGTCAAACCCAGCGCTAACTGAGGTTTGACCAGGGGTGGGGCCCACAGTCAGTGGCCTAGGGGGTTGGTTAGGGTGTCATTAGCGCTAATTAAGCATGCCACGTCGGCAGTCGCCGGAGTATCGCCGGCGGCGACCCTTCCGCACGGCGGCGCGGCTCGGATTCGAGCTAGGGGCGATGGTTTGGCGCGCGGTTTGGCTTATTGGAACGTCCGCGACGCGGCGCGTCTAGCGGTGGCTGTGGCCGCGGCTGGGGTGACCGGTAGCGGCAACTACGGCGAGAGAGGCGGCGACCGGAGCTCGGGAATCACCTAAGACGATGCTATGGTGCGGCTACGGACGAACCGATGGAAGTTTTCGGCTCCTGGGAACATCTCGAGCCCGAGGGCGTGCTCAGACGCGAGCTAAGACACCTGTGGCCACGGCGGTGCCATGGCCGGCGGCGAGGAGCGCTCGGCAAGGTGGTTAGGGTGGCTAGAGTACGGGAACGAGCGCGAGGAGGAGGGGGAATGGAAGAGTAGCTCACAGCGGATCTGGTGGAGGCAACGGCGAGGCCGGGGAGGGGCTGGAGCTCGCGAATCCTCGAAAGTTCGCCGGCGGCCGAAGGTTGGGGGCGAGCTTGAGGGCGACGCTGCAGGGCTTCCGGAGGGCCGTGGATCGGTGGGGAGGAAGAGGGAGTCGGGGCGGAGCTTCCTGGGGCGTCGGTGAGGCGTGGGGTGGCCGGTAGCCACGGTGGCTCTCGTCGGTGGCGGCGGCTCCGTTCGGGTGAGGAGAACGGAGGAGGGGGAGAGTGTTCTGGGGAGAGGATGGGGACGCAGGAGAGTGAGGAAGAGAGGCAGGGAGGTGCGTGGCGTCTCCGGGCGTCGAGGAGGAAGCAGGAGGTGGCCGAGGCCTCTCGGGCGCGCGCCACGCCTCGCCTCTGTCCTTCTGGCGAGGGAGGAAGACGACAGGGGAGGGGGTGGAGATGGGCTGGGCCGGCTGGGCCGGTTGGTGGCGCCAGGTAGGCTGCGGTAAGTGGCCCAGGTAGGTTTCCTCTCTCTCCTGCTTTTATTTACTGTTCTATTTCTGTTATTTTGTTTTTGATTTGATTTAAAATACCAAATCATTTAATAAAGTCCTGGAAACAATTATGGGTGCTTTCTGAATTATTTCAGTGACCCTTAACAATTTCCAACATTTATTTGAACATTTAAATTATTTATAGTATTTAAATGCCCAAAGTCAAATACAATATGATTTAATTCAAAAATCCAAAAATGACCTAAGAATATATTCATCATTTTTGGCAGAGGTTTCCACCTTAATCAGAAATCATGAACTTTTCTTAGGAACCTTTTGGGTTTATTGAAAAGATTTTAATTCACCCTAGTTGAGTTGATTTGATGCTAGGGTTTGAACATCCCCATTTCAATTTTAGGCAAAATTTAAACATGATGCAACACATGACTAGCTAGCTCAGAGCAAACCAGAAGCTAGGGATGTGACAACTCACCCCCACTAAACAAGAATCTCGTCTCGAGATTCAAGCGTAGGGTAAGGTGAAGGGGTAACGCAGACTAGTCTAATATTCACGATCCAGGGTGCACTTCAATTGAACGTTGATTCATTCACCATCATTGTCTTGTCGTCTTGCTCTCAGAACTCCAGCTAATCATGACAAGAAGAGGAAAGGAAAACTCTGGAAGGATCGGTCTTCTCGAAGGTCGAACAACTCAAGATTAACTCCCGGAATGTGACATAGCAACATCTCTTGAGCTGAGAGACGAAGCATACCTGGAGTGGGGCAGGTGACGAGGTTCATAAGGTAGACAACAATTCCAGACTTAAGAATGTGGCGATCGGTTGTCAACGTAGCGAGGAGTTGAATTGCCATGACACCACGACGAAACATCCTGGAGAAGGGTGATTCGTAGATTATTATCTTAAGTGGCAAAAAGAATTACCTTTGATATAGGGATCACTGAGACTCTCTATATCAGCCGAAGGCAAATCACAGCAATCGATTGGCGGGGGTCGGTAGAATGGCATACTCGGACTTGGATGATGTGGATTACCTTGTTGAAGACAACATAATGGATGAATTTGCTTATCGCCGGAGATGGAAGAGACCCATGGTAGAATGGCACATTGGCGGTGCAAGCTAGGAACAAAATGCAAATGCTGGGAATGATTCTGGTAACTGGGGAGGAACCCAACAACAGAGAGTGAATTCACTGTTTGAAAAGATCATAGAATTGCCGAGGAAACTGAGAGCAAACCCAGTTAGTGCCGATGATAACACGTAGCGCTTGTGCGTGCTCTCAAGAACTTGAGCATTTCCATAATCATCAAGGTTTTACCAACATCCGTGTCAAGGATCCTGGCAACACAACTTGCTACCATGATGAATGATGATGGATGATGCAGGTGCAAAGGAAGATAACACTTTCTCAGATTTCACCTTAGCGAGGCCAAGGAAACAAAATCTGGATGATCGACCGAGAGACATTTAGCACTCCGCTTCTAATGTTCTCCTTGACGTGCTAGTTTAACCCATTCATAGATATGGTTTGATAACTAGAACATCAAGTAAAGGTCGGACTTCGGGAGCAATAGAATCCATAAGGAACAGTTACGGAGGTAAATCCTACGAAATCCTTATGGGGAGGTGGCCAACTTCTTCAAACAAGATACTACAATAATAGGTCTTCCGGCTGGGTGTGTTGGCCACGACATCCACTTTACCGTTTATCGAGGGACCAATATTATAGTTCTTGGGAAATGTTCCAACCATCATATCTGCCTGAGACTCAGATCTGGTTGGTGTCAGGATATTCCAGACTCATCGAGTCTAGGAAGAAAAATGAAAGTTTGCAACACAAATCGACGAGATGACGTTGCGAGATTCTCGGGAAATGAACTACGATAGCAAGCTCCAAAACATGAGCTGGTTCTGCTACACATGTGTGAACACGCTGCCTCAGACAAACATGATCACATGGTAGTCTTACAATAAAACACTACCGAGTTCTGGTTGGGAACCATCATGGAGGATATCGAAGTTCTTTCATAAGTCCGGATTAGCTCTTATGAAGGAACTCCTTCTCCTTGAACAAATCAATTAGTGGCTTGGGGTGCTACGGAATACATATGGAGTGGAGGTAATTAATCTACCAAACCATGGTATACTTTGCACATGCATGACTGACTTGGGATGATTCCAGAGGAGCAAAAAACAAACCTTTTCGAATTCACGTCGGCAACTTACATCAAATGCACGTGAATCAAAGGAAGTCACTTCTTCCATCGAAACATATGCTTCGAGCACGGAACATGAAGATAATGCTTATAGAAGTTTCCAATAATAGCTTAATGTTCAACAAAATCATGGAGGAGATAAGGATGTTGTCAATGGGCTCAACAACAACTCATCGGAATTTCCATATCACTGGACTTCCACCATCATGTGAACACGGTGATAGTATTGGTCAGACCAAAAAAATATAATGGTGTATGCTCGAGGAAAAACCACGAGTAAGACAACATTACGAATATCGTTGGTTCTGATTTGATTTGACGATAGCCCACACTCAAATCAAAGGATTGATAAGACAATAGGTCCAGCAACTGATCATAGGGACCAATCGATGAAGATATCATCTTTCTTCAACACACACACACACACACACACAGGATATCCCTTAAGATGAACTAAATCGGGCAAGATTCCACCTTCCAACTCTCCAAGTTGTTGTCTAGCTTAACCAACTAGCTCAGGGATATCCAACACAGATTCTTGGAGAAGGGTGGTTCACAAGAAACCAACTTGATCACGAGCTCAACATAACGGTCAGGTGACGACCTGGTGATACTTCCGAGAAGATATTCAGAAAATCACGAACCACCGGTATGTTACTAAACTTGAGAACAATCTTGCCTTTTGAGGCAAGACGATATGATCAATAGAGCGAAGATTTGAAATAATCCTAACTCATCGATCGAGGAGTGCACCGAGAACAAGGACTAGGTAGCATGATCAGCCTTAGAATGATGATTCAAAACCAACACGCTAAGAATGAAATTATTGTCCATTAACTACCAAGCAACAAGGTTGCTAGGAGTATTGAATTCACACATCACGATTCACTTGTCGGCATTCCGGTTGCGACAACACGGAACCGAGGGATGAATAATGATGGCGAGAAGTATCACTACATCAAGAATTCACAAGAGCCGGTGCAATCCTCATGAAAATCCTGACATAAGGACGGTAATACTTCAGGGTAGAACAGAATCAAAAGCTGGGCTGGCATTTTGATCTGCGGAGCACAATTGCTTTGATCCAATCCTAGATATGGAAGAGGTACTGGAGTTTGTTTCTCCTATCATTCCGCGATAGAATGGCTTGACGGACCACAAGAGTAATAGGCATCGATAAACGAACGCACGCATACTCTTGACTATCAATTGATAGACGAAGGTCAGTAGACAACTAAAGAGGGACAACTCAAAGGAACACACGATTTTCTGAGTTGTGGATGCATGGTTTGGCATGTCGAACGAATTCAACATATTTCTTCCGGACAATCCATGCGGAAAGGTAGAACTGGCAGAGTCACAATATATAATGGAGAACTCATCAAGAGCACTCTTGTTGTCATCTTTTGGTTCAGAAGAACTCCTGCCAAGAATGGTTCATGGTAATTGGAAGAAGGATATACCACGAACCTCGAGGACTATCGCAAAGTTACTAATATCCTAAAGGAACTAGCAACACTATCAACATGAAGTAAGTAGAGTGAATCTCGGGTTCAAAACCCAGGAATAGAATACCTACTACTAAGTAGCATCACGGAATGCTTTCGAGAATAAAGGCCAGAATCTCACACTGGGAACACAAAACGTTGCTAGATTACTAGGTGACTCCCTAAATACCTAGGGTCATAATAGTAACTCCAACATAAATGTCAAGGCAATAGAATACCTCAACTCAACAATTAGTGTGATTGAGCTGGCATAAAGGAACATCGAAACCAGAGGGAAAGGATTTTGCAAATGCATCAGACTATTTAGAAACCTGGAATGACTCGGACAACATAACGGCTGTAAATGCTCAGAAAAGATTTGAGACATTCACAAAAATGGTGGCATAACCACTCAGAAGCACAATATCACGGTTTCGAGATCAACAATTAACATACGGAAGCAGTAAAAACTGAACAGAGGCTTAAGTCCAAAAATCTTATAAGTCTACGGATTAGTAACACGTGATCCTGATAGAAAGAAGAGATAGCCTAGTTCTTAATCCCCGTAGAAGAGATGATGATGACTCAGATCAGAAGGCATAAGGTGTAAGGAGTAAAAAGAGCCTTACGTTCCATCCCACAATCAATTCCCTTATATAACTAAAGAATTTCTAGACTCAACTTCGACCAGTTTGGCTTGGTAATCCTACAGGCAGTCAAGCTCTGATACCAACGCTGTCAGGACCCCGACTCAATGCCAGATCGATCTAGCATGTAACACCTCATATCACCTTGCGGCCTCACGCACGGTATTCCCACGGGTGTCGCCTTACCTTTGCCCGGGACCGTTTGCGCCTTTTGGCACACGTATATGACAGTGTCGCTAGCATCCATATGATAAGGAGCCCGGGCTGACATGGCTAGTCATAAACCCAAAGTGGCACAGACTTACAGGGACAGGCATCCATGACCCAGCATCGAACGTGTCGGTCATCAGCGAGTGAATCCAGGCTGTAGCACTGGGCTAGCAGGACTCCGGTGAACCGGGCTGTAGCGGGCTAACAGGACTCCGGTATTCATCGCGTGACATTTTCCCGAAGGGACAGACACAGGAACGAAGAAGGACACATGTCGGCCAGCCTAAGTGTTCCGGAGCAGTAGCAAGCTACCATGGCTCAGTGAAACACTAGGAGACATTTCCCCGTAAGAGAGGCTACTAAAGATAAACAACTAGATGGTCAGATCCCACACATACCAAGCATTTCAATAACATACACACAATAAGCTCGATATGTGCAAATACAACATGGCATCACAACATGACTCTACGACTCAAGTAATTTATTCAATAGGCTCCGAGGAGCGAGATATTACAAACATGGGTCTCATGACCCAACAATCAGAGCATACAAATCAAAGCACAAGCGGAAGCTATCATGTCTGGGTACAGACATCTATAACTGAAAAAGGCTGAGAAGCCTGACTATCTACCAGATCCTGCCGGGGCACAAGATCGTAGCTGAGGTAACAAGCTAAACGTCGAAGTCCATGCGAAACTACTAGTGAGACCGAAGTCTCTCTGCAAAAACATAAAATAGGCAAACGTGAGTACAAATGTACCCAGCAAGACTTACATCAGAACTAACTACATATGCATCATTATCAACAAAGGGATGGTGGGGTTTAACTGCAGCAAGCCAGCTTTGACTCGGTGGCTATCCTGAACTACGACTGCAATGTAACTCTTTTGAGGTGGCGCACACGAGTCCACATATTCCCCATATCAATACACCACTATGGATCCGCTCCCGTCTCCCTACGAGAGCGCCATCCATAGCACTCACGCTTATCTTGCGTATTTTAGAGTATCCACTTTCACTTGTCTATGAACTGATATAAGCAACCCAGAAGTCCTTTACCGCGGATACGGCTATTCGAATAGATGATGTTAACCCTGAAGGGGTGTACTTCTTCATACATGTTTCCACCACTTAGCGTCTGCACACGACATGTGCTCGGTAGACTTCAAGCGAAAGCCGACGTGGGTGTAGACCACGACCTACCTAAACACCTAAGTCTCTAGTCCAGGTTTATCGCCTATTCGGGTTCCATCCATGAGGAGATCCTGCCGGAGTTTCGCTCACGGCCCCAAACGATGTGAACAGGGTTCCCGAGATACCAAACGGGCATCCGGTACACCGTGCCACGTACCTACCGCATCACAGCCCACCCCTACGGTCAGCGCTGTCCATGGCCTCCAGTAAGCTACAAACACCAGAAACTACTTGCAACTCCTAGACAGAGGACTAGGGTGAATAAGAAGTCGAGCGGGGTCATATTTCAGGGCCCAATGTATGGTAGTAGCTGAATCATGGATCACAAACACAGAACTCAGTTCCTGAGGACGGCTTCAATGAGACAACCCACCATGTACTCCTACATGGCCTCTCACCGACACCTTTTACCAAATCGTGTTCACACACTTAGCTCACACACAGTCGGACATATTCTCACACCTCTGATTCATCCTCGATGAATCAGACCTGACTCAACTCTAAGCAGTAGCAGGCATGACAAACAAGCATGAATGAGTAGGCACATCAGGGCTCAAACAACTCCTACTCATGCTAGTGGGTTTCATCTATTTACTGTGGAATGACAGGTCATGCAAAGGATAAAGGGGTTCAGCTACCGCAGCAAGTAACAGATGAATCGTTGTTGTCCTAATGCAGTAAAAGAGAGCAGGAGCGAGAGAGTGGGATTGTATCGGAATGAACAAGGGGGTTTTGCTTGCCTGGCACTTCTGAAGATAACATTGAGTCTTCATCAGTGTCAACGATCACATCATCGGTATCACGTCTATCGAGAGGGGACAAATACCGGCAACACAGAAGGGAACACAATCAATGCAATGCACAATATGATGCATGATCATGACATGGCAAAATGAATGTGTTTTGGGCTAATGCAACTAGCAACAGATTAAATGAAGTTGGTTTGAATACAAGATTCAAATTCAAACTCCATATGTGATTATTCAGATGCCATTTATATGATTTGTGCTAAAAAGCACCTATAAGTTGTTCTAACATGCATGAAAATGGTACAGATGGATAGATTGGATTTTTCCGATCATTTTTCATATATAATTTATCTCATTTGGAGGTACGGTTGAATTTCTATGATTTATTGAAGTTTTAGCTATTTTCTGGAATTTCCTGATTATTTTTAAATCCAGAAAATACTTATTGCGTCAGCCCCACGTCACAGTGACGTCAGCAGGGTCAACTGGGCGCCCCAGGTCAAACCTGACGTGTGGGGGCCACACGTCAGTGACACAGGAGCTAATCCCGGTCAAACCCAGCGCTAACTGAGGTTTGACCAGGGGTGGGGCCCACAGTCAGTGGCCTAGGGGGTTGGTTAGGGCGTCATTAGCGCTAATTAAGCGTGCCACGTCGGCAGTCGCCGGAGTATCGCCGGCGGCGACCATTCCGCACGGCGGCGCGGCTCGGATTCGAGCTAGGGGCGATGGTTTGGCGCGCGGTTTGGCTTATTGGAACGTCCGCGACGCGGCGCGTCCAGCGGTGGCTGTGGCCGCGGCTGGGGTGACCGGTAGCGGCAACTACGGCGAGAGAGGCGGCGACTGGAGCTCGGGCATCACCTAAGACGATGCTATGGTGCGGCTACGGACGAACCGATGGAAGTTTTCGGCTCCTGGGAACATCTCGAGCCCGAGGGCGTGCTCAGACGCGAGCTAAGACACCTGTGGCCACGGCGGTGCCATGGCCGGCGGCGAGGAGCGCTCGGCAAGGTGGTTAGGGCGGCTAGAGTACAGGAATGAGCGCGAGGAGGAGGGGGAATGGAAGAGTAGCTCACAGCGGATCTGGTGGAGGCAACGGCGAGGCCGGGGAGGGGCTGGAGCTCGCGAATCCTCGAAAGTTCGCCGGCGGCCGAAGGTTGGGGGCGAGCTTGAGGGCGACGCTGCAGGGCTTCCGGGGGGCCGTGGATCGGTGGGGAGGAAGAGGGAGTCTGGGCGGAGCTTCCTGGGGCGTCGGTGAGGCGTGGGGTGGCCGGTAGCCACGGTGGCTCTCGTCGGTGGCGGCGGCTCCGTTCGGGTGAGGAGAACGGAGGAGGGGGAGAGTGTTCTGGGGAGAGGATGGGGACGCGGGAGAGTGAGGAAGAGAGGCAGGGAGGTGCGTGGCATCTCCGGGCGTCGAGGAGGAAGCAGGAGGTGGCCGAGGCCTCTCGGGCGCGCGCCACGCCTCGCCTCTGTCCTTCTGGCGAGGGAGGAAGACGACAGGGGAGGGGGTGGAGATGGGCTGGGCCGGCTGGGCCGGTTGGTGGCGCCAGGTAGGCTATGGTAAGTGGCCCAGGTAGGTTTCCTCTCTCTCCTGCTTTTATTTACTGTTCTATTTATGTTATTTTGTTTTTGATTTGATTTAAAATACCAAATCATTTAATAAAATCCTGGAAACAATTATGGGTGCTTTCTGAATTATTTCAGTGACCCTTAACAATTTCCAACATTTATTTGAACATTTAAATTATTTATAGTATTTAAATGCCCAAAGTCAAATACAATATGATTTAATTCAAAAATCCAAAAATGACCTCAGAATATATTCATCATTTTTGGCAGAGGTTTCCACCTTAATCAGAAATCATGAACTTTTCTTAGGAACCTTTTGGGTTTATTGAAAAGATTTTAATTCACCCTAGTTGAGTTGATTTGATGCTAGGGTTTGAACATCCCCATTTCAATTTTAGGCAAAATTTAAACATGATGCAACACATGACTAGCTAGCTCAGAGCAAACCAGAAGCTAGGGATGTGACAAGTGCGCCATATCACTGGAGATCTCCGTCTTGGCGCAGCACTGTTGCCATGCCGCCCCTAACCTCAGCCTTAGTGGGCGGCGCACTGTGCTCACGACGACTGCCTGCATGACCCAAGGACGGCGGGACCGCCTGTCAGCGGGTAGACAGAAGACGGAAAGAGCGCCCAGAAGACGGACCCCTGGGAGTCGGCCCTTGGAGTCGGCCGGCCCCTCCCACGGGCCCCGCGCGCCATTAATCAGATAAGATGGGGAATGGCGACAGTGAACACCCGCCAGACGGCGGCACTATTGCCATGACCTCATGACCAAGCTGGCGTCATCAGAAGCACCGCTACAGTACCAGGCCTGTCCGCAGGGCCCGCCAGTCGGCGGGCCCCAGTAGTCGGCAGAGAAGACAACGGCCTGAGAGACAGACGGCCGGGACCCGCGCCCAGCCGGATTACCATTGTACCCCTGGGGAGTAGGCCTATATAAACCCCCAGGAAGCCCATGCAAAGGGTTTGGACCCAGATAGCACTAGACCCCAAAATATAGGAAGGAGAGAGCTAGCCTTGCCCTCTTCTACCTCCAGAAACAGCTCCAGGAGCACCATTGTACTCACTTTGCCATAGTGACCATGCGGAGACCCCACAGAGCAGCAGTAGGGGTGTTATCTCCACGGAGAGCCCTGAAGCTGGGTAAGATCCGTCGGCGTGCATGTCCTCGCCTCATCCCGCTTTGAAGAATTTCACTAAGCGTTCTTTGTCTTAGGTTCCAGAGTTGTATAGATCAAAGATCCACACAATTGAGGAATCCTGAGGAAAAATTATATCTTAGAGAAACGAATCGATAGCATATGACATGTGAGGTGTTCAGTGTGTGAAGATTTGAAGAATAAACACCTTTGAAGATTTTGAAGAAAACTTTTGAATCAAAGAGGGTAGTAAAAGTAACTTTTAATTACCCTTTTTGAAGAACATGACAAACTGGAAGTGTAGATGTGAAGTTCGTCAGTTCAGATCTTCCACGCCCTAACTTGGCAGAGGAAGACAGCTACGACGGCGGCGGAGTGAAGAAATCCGTAGCCGGCGTGAGTACGATGGCGACAAGGTTGAGGCAGTGAAGCTCTTCCTCACCGGCGACGATGAAGTAGCGGCGGCGCTAGGGTTTGAGAAGCTCGAGCGGGAGTGAGAACGAGTGGAGTAAAAGTGAAGGGAGGAAGGGGAGGGGGTGTTTATAGTCGGAGTGAAAAACTGTACGCCCGAAGAAATTGGACGAACGTGCCCCTGACTCTTCTCATTTGCTTTACATGTGTCACCCACGTACTGAGAGGTGGCGATCGTGTGAGATCGTGGGTGAATAGATAAGTATTATCATGGGATGCGGAACGGTTTGAGCAGCAAAGCCGAAAATTTAGATAAGATAAGTTTAAAATTCCGTTTGCAATTTCTTCAGCTGACAAGGACACAGTGAAGATTTTGAACGAGTTTCAAATAGAACGCACATGAAGAATTTGTGAAAAGATTGGGTTGAGTTTAGAATAGAGGGGGAAGGGTCCGATCACATTCACTTAGTAGAAAAAGCAGCTTGATGAAATAGCAATAAGTGAATGTTGTAGAGGACATAAACTCATATATATATAGCCAATGAAGAAAAATGACGGAGACAATGAAGATAACGCAAAGTTGAAGAATTTGAACAACTGAGGAATTTCAAAAACTGATGAAAACCTCAAATTGAAGATTTTGAACTTTTGGTGGTGCTGTGACCCACCGTATAAGAATGATGATTTCAGACACCGCGTACAATTGTCGTAGGGCTCTGAGAATCAAATTCTTCGTTAATTCCTTCACACTTAGAGTGTTAGTCTTCATTGATTGAAGAAAAACGTTTCTTCGCGTGTTGTGCATCTAAGTCATCAATTTTGCATAAGTGTTAGGATGAGTGTCCTTTTCAAAGAACATTCCAAGATTCTAGGATATTTAGCTCACACCTCAACTTGCTAAATCTCTTCTCATCCAAGGGCTTTGTGAAGATATCGTCTAGCTGTTCTTCAGTCCGTACATGCTCAATAGAGATGTCGCCCTTCCACACATGATCATGAAGAAAATGATGACGAATTTGGATGTGCTTTGTCTTCGAGTGCTGATCTGGGTTGTGAGAAATCTTAAATTGCACTCTCATTGTCACAGTAGAGAGGCACATTCTTCATGTTGACGTCGTAGTCCTTGAGAGTTTGCTTCATCCACAGCAATTGAGCGTAGCAAGAACCAGCAGCAATGTACTCAGCTTCAGCTGTAGATAGTGATACGCAGTTCTGTTTCTTCGAGGACCAACAGACCAAAGATCATCCGAGGAAATGGCATGTGCCAGATGTTGACTTGCGGTCCACACGATCACTAGCATAGTCAGAGTCTGAATATCCAATGAGAACAAAAGCCGAGCCCTTCGGGCACCATAATCCAAGTGTTGGTGTGTGAGCTAGATATCGAAGAATATTGTTCACACCCTTTTGGTGTGATTCCTTCGGTGTAGCTTTAAAACGGGCACACATGCAAACACTAAGCATGATATTTGGCCTAGATGCACATAAATACAAGAAAGAGCCAATCATGGAGCGGTATACCTTTTGATCAAAGTCGATACCATTTTCATCAGTGCATAGATGGCCACTTGTGGGCATAGGAATTTTGAACCCTTTGCAATCTTGCATGCCGAATTTCCTCAATACCTCTTTCAGGTATTTCTCCTGAGATATGAATATGCTATTGCGCTGTTGACGAACTGGAAGACCTAAAAAGAATTTCAGTTCTCCCATCATAGACATTTGATATTCTTCACTCATCATATAGGCAAATTCATCACTCTAACGTTGGTCAGTACAGGCAAAAATGATATCGTCAACATAAATTTGTCACACAAATAATTCACCATCATAAGATTTAGTGAAAAGAGTTGGGCCGAGTGAACCGGGTTTGAAGCCTTTCTTCATGAGGAATTCCATCAAAGTATCATACCACGCCCGAGGGGCCTGCTTGAGGCCATACAGAGCCTTATTGAGTCTGAAGACTTTGTCAGGATGCTTTGGATCTTCAAAACCTGGGGGTTGAGCAACATATACTTCTTCCTCAAGCTTACCATTGAGGAATGCACTTTTCACATCCATTTGTTGTAAGATGATATCATGATGGTTAGCATAAACAAGTAATATGCGAATAGCCTCAAGTCTAGCAATAGGTGCAAAAGTTTCATCGAAATCAATTCCTTCAACCTGTGTGTAGCCTTGAGCTACAAGCCGTGCCTTATTCCTCACCACGAGGCCATTTTCATCTTGCTTGTTGCGGTAGATCCACTTTTTGCCAATAATGTTGTGCTTGCGAGGATCTGGACATTTGACCAGTTCCCAGACGTTGTTGAGCTCGAACTGATGTAATTCTTCTTGCATAGCTTGAATCCACTCAGGCTCCAGAAATGCTTCATCTACCTTAGTGGGCTCTGTGGTAGAGACAAAAGCAAAGTGCCCACAAAAGTTAGAAAAATGTGAAGCTTTTGAGCGTGTGAGAGGACCTGGTGCTTCAATATCATCGATGATTCTATCAATTTGCACTTCGTTTGCAACGCGAGGATGAGCGGGTTGTCATCGAGGAATTTGATCCGCATTTTCTTCAGGACCATTTTCCTCACACTACAATAAAAATACACTTCCGTGATGATACATGTTTGTCACAGTAGGTCGCGTTTTTCGTCATGCATGTACATCCATGACAAATTTATGACAGAATCAAGATAGTCATACCTGTGTTGTCGTAGAAGTGTTCGATGACATTACCAAAATTATCATCACGGAAGTGTCCACTTCCATGACGATAAATCGTGCGTCACAGAACTGCTTTCGTCAAGGGTGACCGACACATGGCATCCACCGTAATGGAAGGCGTTAAGCTATCGGGTCGGGTTTTGGATCCGATAACCCGTTAACAGCCCTGACCAATGGGGGTTTTCCACGTGTAAAATCATCATTGGCTGGAGGAAACACGTGTCGGCTCACCATTGGGATAGATGTCATCCACTCATTGGACAGAAGGCGCCTATGATACGTCGACACGTGGCACGGCCCAACAAAGGCCCATTCCAGTGAAAAGTCCGGCCCGTTTGACTTGGCCAAAAGGTGGCGGGCCGGCCGATGGAAAGCCTATTAACGGCTTGTTCGCATATAGCCCATTTACAGCCCGCTAACACAAGGCCCGTTACGCCCTAGCCGAATTAGGCCCAGTAGCATCATCTGGGCTATCCAATATGATTCCAGCCCGTTTTCACTTCTGGCCCATGTATGCCCCATGACGTCTTTCGGCCCATATGAGGCCCTATGTAACTCTTGGCCTATTAACGGCCCGTGGTGAAACTGGCCCACAATGAACAATGTATCACTTTACACCCACTAACGGCCCATGGTGAAGCTGGCCCGTAATGAACAGTATATCACTTTATACCCATTAAGGGCCCGTTATTCAGTTGGGCCGTTTCCAGCAAATGTTATCTTTCGGCCTTCTCGGAGCCCATTTATTCTTGGGCTCATTTCCAGCATTCTTTTACTTACAGCCCGTTACTATCATCTTCTGCTTGTGGGCCAAATTCAGACCGTGGTTACATCGGCCCGTTTGTGGTCGGTTAATACGTTGGGCCGTTTTCATAGCATCATCAAATACGGCCTATTAACGATGGCCCGTTATGGTCATACGGCTCGTATAAGGCCCATTGATGATACGGCCCGTAGAAGGCCCATTGTTTCTATGGCCCGCAGAAGGCCCATTGTTTCTACGACCCGTAGAAAGCCCATTGTTTCTACGGCCCGTAGAAGGCCCATTGTTTCTATGGCCCATAGAAGGCCTACTATTTCTATGGTCCGTAGAAGGCCCACTGTTTCTACGGCCTGTAGGAGGCCCAGTGTCACTACAATAAATATTAGCCCATGGTTATTGTGGCCTAATTTTAAAAAGAATTTCACTGACTAAAAGCACACAAATAAACAAGACAACAAGGAAATAAATAAGCAAGCAACTTATGCTAGGCTATCACGGCTGTTACACATATTACATCCACTGGGCATCAAAGTTCGCCACCAGTGCAAATATAGGGAACAAAGCAGCATATCATATACACTGGTTGTCAAAGTTGGCGACCAGCGAAAATAAACGCCGTAGCAAAACAAATCCAGAACTGAAACCACTTCAGAAGATCTCAAGAAACAATATCTTGGGTACCCATAATGCTGGCAAGATGCTTAGCAAGCTTATTAACTTTCTCTTGTTTGGCGCTTAAATCCTCCAGCGCTGCTATTGCACCAGAAAATATGCATCTGAATTCTGCAGGGACTTCATCAGTCCTTCAGCTTCCTGTCGCAGCACATCTGATCGATGTCCTTCAACTTGAAGTTGAGACTCAAGAAGACGAACTGATTCAGGCAGCAAGTTCGAAGAGCTTGTGCCAGCAGTAGTGGCCAGTAACTCGAACACTACATCAAGACAGGACTTTTGGGTTCCCTCACTGTCGTCAAGATAGTTTTTATCAGCTATCTTGGAGACCAACAAGGATGTCTCTCACTATCTTGAACCTTATCTGCATTACTTCCTTTACCATTGGATAACGCGGTACTGTTCTCCAATATTTTGTCCGCATTCTAAAAGAGAAACAAGCAGACACATCACATGTTTACCATGTTGTATATGAAACTCATTTTGGTAAATGAGTTCAGTAGTAAAGTGGACAGGATAACAGCATGAAACAAACATATATCTATGTGCCAAGGTCACTTTATGGTCTATATAATTCTAGTATTTGTTGCCAAATCAAGATAGAGACACAGTTCAAATAATATTTGTTCAAGACAAAGCAGAATAGACAGAATATAAGTGTGGGTAACTATAGAGAAATAACAACACTTGTAATGTGCATGACATGAGAACATAACTGTTTATTCAATTGAAACTGAAATCAACATAGAGCAGGTTACAACAGAAAACCCGTTAAAGAAACAGGTTTAAAACATACCTGTTGCGCCATTGGAGTTTCAATTCCATCCTTCAAATTTGAAAATAGTTCGTATGAGTAAATACAATAATGCAAGAGCAAAGGAGTACTAACCGCTCGTGTTTGAGTGCTCTGTGGTGGAGACGGTGTTGTGTCAACTGGAACTGGGTTACTATCTGCCGGGGTTGGGGTTAAAAGGGGTGTACCTGGTTCTCTGTCCAACTGGGTAGGGGTACAATCTGCAAGAGTCTGGGTTATGTGTGGTGGATCTGGTCCATGGGCAAGTACAACCGTGGTTCTATCTGCATCAACTGGTAGCACTATCTTTTCTGAAGACCGTGTTGTTACTCCCTTAGTTACCGCCATCACGCTCTCCAATTCAAATGGCTGATAAACAAGAAAAGTAATTGAAAGTAAATAGACATTGTAGGATAGACAGGTGTAATGGATAGTGGGGAATAAAAGAGGGCATGAAATAATTCATATTTATGTTGTCTAACCAAACAGGATAGCATGGCACAATTTCACATATATGATGGCTAACTAAACAGGATAGCATGACACAATTTCACATTACGATGGCTAACTAAAAAAGATGGAAAGACATAGTTCAAAATATGAGACTATGTAGACAGGATGACATGACATAACTATATAATGTGTTTACTAAATAGGTTGGCATGCCATAATTCACATACATTCATGGATAGAATGCCATAATTCTAAATATGATGATTATAAACACTAAACAGGATGAGATGATATAACTATATGATGTCTTTATTAAATGGGTTTCCATGCCATAATTCAGATAGATGATGTGTATGTACTATGTAAACATGATGGCATGATATAATTCAAATATATGATTTATATAGTAAGCAAGTAAGCAGAGGGCAATCTATATATGATGTAAAAACTAAGCAATGCAAGACAACATGCATGACATGGGTAATATAACCCTGCCAAGTTTGAGCATAGACCTCAGGGGGGAAATAGGACTGGTCATCAGTCTCTGAATCCTCCTCTGAGGAGCTCTCTGTAGCCAGCAAGATGTCTACTTTAGCAGGTAGCATTGTCTGCTCTGAATAGCTTGTTTTCACTCCAGATACTTCCATCAACGCTTCAAATGGCTGATGCACAGAAGAGTAGTTGAATATACAAACATTGTCGACGAATGGAACACGTAATACAAAAAATGATAGCATGATATAATTCACATACATGATGATTGGCTAAACAGCATTGCATTGCATAATTCACATATATAATGCCTTTGCAACAAGATAGCATTGTATAATTCACATATATAATGTCTTGCAACAAGATGGCAATGCATAATTCACATATATGGTAATTAGACACTGAACAGGTGGCATTCACACAAAGCATGTCTAAACTAATCAAATGGCATAGCAATGCGAGACACCATACGCACGATATGAGCAACATAACCCTGCCAAATTAGAGCATACACCTCGGGGGGGGGGAATAGGACTGGTCATCTGTCTCTGAATCCTCCTCTGAGGAGCTATCCATAACCAGCGAGATATGCGCTTCGTCAGATAGCATAGTCTGCTCAGAAGACCTTGTTTTCACTCCAGAATTTGCCATCACCGTGTCAAATGGCTGATGCACATGAAGAGCAGTTGAATGTACTAACATTGTTGACGAATGTAATATGTAACGAAAAAAAAGATGGCCTAATATAATTTACATATAAGATGACTGGCTAAGCAGGATGGCATTGCAAAATTCACATATATGATGCCTGGCTAAACAAGGTGGCGTTGCATAATTCACATAAACGATGAATAAACTAAAAAGATGGCATTCGCACAAAGGATGTCTAAACTAAGCAGATGACGTATTTAGTGTATAAAGTAAGCAATGCAAGACACCATATGAATGATATAACCAACATCAGCATGCCAAGTTAGAGCGAAGACCTCAGGGGGTAAATAGGAGTTATCTTCTCCTTCTGAATCCCCCTCAGAACAGATATCTTCCTCTCGATTACAATCTGAAATGCGTGGAGGGGGAGGCTGCCTTTGCGCCAGGTCTGCATGAAATTATATTGCCACGCAAGGCTCGTCTCTTTTGCTCTACATGTTCAGTTCCATTGTTTACAATAACTGTCATGCATAGGAATAAAACATAGTGAGATTATGTAAGGAGTGCATGCAGAAATCCAGAGTGATGGTAGCAACCTGTGGATAGACCCAAAACCAATAATAGCAGGAAGATAATGGCTTCTTTACTATTTGTTTCCCACCTAACATGAAACTCATAGTAGACACCGGAGATTAACCAGATAGTAGATAGATACTATTGATAGCAGCCCCGATATGTACCCCACAACCATTTAAAAACTCAAGTTTGACCATTAGTTTGGAGCTGACTCAGAGTCTAATCGGTGAATAGGACGATAAAGTAGCATGTAATATTAAGCGATGCATAACGTAAGCAGACACGAAAGAGTGCGACCTCTCTTGCGGACCCGTGTAGTCCTCGAGGTCATCTGCTCGGTTGATGATGGTAATGTAGTTTTCATGGCTGCCAGCGGCAGGGAAGAAGATTTGAGGCGGTGAAAGACAGTCTGGAGGTCAGATCCTTGCTCTGCTAGACCCTTCTGTCGTTGGAGCAGCTGAGCTGGGGTGGACGACGGCGCAGTAGGACCGGGACAAACCATGCAAGGTTTTCTTTGACAACTATCTGTAAGAGAAGCAATTCTGTAAGGGCTCGTTTGAATTGGAGGATTCCAACAATGCAGGGATATGAAATAGACAGGAATAGGATAGAAATGCACGTGCAAAACAGGGAATTTAAAAACACAGGATTTCTGCCAATCTGGGTGTTTGATTCACAACAATTGGAAGATCACAGGATGCAAAGAAGCATGGTGAGATTAAGTCAAACCACAAGAAAATGTACGGTTATAATGCTATTATGCTACTATCTCTTAGTCTTGTGCTTCATGAATAGGAATTTGAAAAGGAGGACAAGTGAAAATTAAAATTCCTACGTTATTTCTTTCAAGGAGACACTAAATGAACAAATCCGTGTGCTCAGTGGACAATATATATAACATGTAGAGTAAAAAAGAGATGCAACAAGTGTACAACCTCTTTGGCGAAGCCATGTCGATCTCAGCGTGATTGTGTTGGCCGGTGAGGATGCTCCGGCTGACTTTGCTGTCGGAGGAGGGGAAGAAGATCTTAGGCGTCTGGAGATGGAGCCCGAGGTACTGCTCCGCTGTGATGGAGGGTTTCGTCGTTGGAGCAGCTCCGGTGAGTTGTACGACGCCGAGGCTGAAGCAGGACAAGAGGGACAACGAATAATGTTAACCTGAGTGGAATTCTAATAGCATCTCCAATACATGACGTAAAATACATAACCACAAAGTGCTAGATGTAAAACACATTAGCCGCTCATCTCTGAACTTAACTGTCGAAACTGAACTTAACTGTCGAAACTGAACCTAACTGTCCAAACTGAATTTTGCTGTCGAAACTGAATTTTGCTGTCGAAACTGAACGCACTAGCAAGGTGAGGCTACACGTCGGTTGACTAACTTTTTCATCTCTGGTCAGTCGATTTTGCTGCCGTTGGATACGAAATCAAGGGCCTGCGGTTCATCTTCAACCTCCATCCCCCCTGAGCCGCCAGCCACCACCGGCCAAACAGCAGCCCCCCGCCGCCTATGGCCGGCGGTGCGCCGCCTTGCCCGTCCCGAAAACACTCCCCACCACCGGTCCGTTCCCGCACTGGCAATCCCT
>NC_041389.1:580022244-580025293 GCF_002162155.2 Triticum dicoccoides | reverse complement strand
ATCCCCATGCCACCGCCCTGCCAACGCCCCGCCACCGTCGGCGACCACCGCCCCCATCCTGAACCCTAAAATAGATAGTGGGGTACCTCTTCGGCGAGCCCCCCTCCCCACTACGGCTGCTTCTTCCTTCACCCCAGCGAGCCCACCCCTTGGAAATCGACTGACCCAAAAGTCGATTCAGTCGACTGAAGTGTAGCCAAATCGGAGCAGCATCGCAAGCAAGAGCAAGAGCGAGAGCAGCAGCACGAGCAAGAGCAATAGCAAGAGCAGACTAGGCAGGAGACCAAGAGCAAGAGCAGAGCAGCAGCGCGAGCGATAGCTAAAGTAGCAGCAGCTCCTACTGATGTGGACGTCGCCGCCGAGGGAGAGACGTCGTGGAGGAAGTGGTCGGCGACGCCGCCGTGGATGGAGCCGCGCCGTGTCGGCTCGGGACCAAGCGCCGGCAGCACCGTGAGATCGAATCAAGAAGAAAATGCGGCGATTAGTGTACAACCTCTTTGGTGGCACCGATTAGGCCGCAGCTTCATCCGAGGAAACGGTGATGATGATGCTCTTCCGGTGGTGAAGGTGAAGACGGCGGTGTGGGAATGGAGGTGGCGCGAAAGACGAGGGGAACGTCGGGGCAGCTCCTTGGAGGTGGAGGACGGGGTGGCTGAACCGGCGGGACGATGATATCAACAACGGATCCTTATCAGGTACGGTGGATGAGGGACTTCGAGGTGTTTCTGCGGACGACGTCGTCGGGGAAGAAGCTCTGGCTGGGTGGCGGGCGGAGCAGGGTGTGGTGTTTCGTCGCGGGTTTTTGCGGCCTCGGTGTACGAATGGGTGGGCGGATGGGATGGCAGTGGGGAACCATGGCTTAGAGACGCGCTTGTCCGAAATGTGGGGTAAGTTACGAAAGTACCCCCCCCCACCGATTTGAGGCGGTTCTTTTGGTTCAGGGGTACCACAGACATTTCGCGTGTCGGGATTTCACAGGAGGTGGGAGTTTTCGCGCGCGTTGTAATTTCGGAATAGCAAGGCGCGGGTTGAGATGGAGGGAGTTGTCAGAGCACAACGAGGCAAAGATATATCTTAAATATTTCGGGCTAACAAGGCGCGGGTTGAAATTTCCGGACAAGCCTACCGTGTACTGTACCAAATCAATGCGCACTACAAATGTCATTCAAAACTTTGAATTCATGTTATGTTCAATTAAAATATTTCGCTACGTGTATAATGCATGCAACCTACTACTCAAATGAACGTTTTAGTGCATTCCAAACATATATACTACCGCTTCAATATGAACTAAATTTGAATCAGATCTACAGTAAAGATTGTTGTGAAGTCAAAGCATTTGAATTTGTTTCTCTGTTTTAATAACATCTACAATTATCATTATTGTCAAGTTAAACCATCGTTTGTGTATTATCTTCACAACACACCACATGATCAGTATCGAGTTACATATGAACTATGTGTACTATATGAACTCAAACTAGATTTTCTGAATCCACTTTATCTTGATTTGAAATCACATTACATTTCTAGCTCTAGCTAGATATTCATAATCTAAACCATGTCTCATATGTATAATGTGTTTATCACATTATGTATGGTGCCCCGCCCCCTACGCCTACAAGTATTTAGATGTGAGTTGCAAACACCACACATTACCACAAATTCAAATAAAATGTGAGAATGTTCGATATATAGTATTGTTTAGATTGATCGATATTTAGTTGTAAGCTGCAAACGCCGCACATTATCACAAATTCAAATAAAATGTGAGATTGTTTGATGTATAGTATGGTTTAGATTGTTCGGCATTTAGCTGTGAGTTGCA
Organism: Triticum dicoccoides; assembly: GCF_002162155.2. NCBI lineage: Eukaryota > Viridiplantae > Streptophyta > Magnoliopsida > Poales > Poaceae > Triticum > Triticum dicoccoides. Next base: position 580,023,465 of record NC_041389.1, on the reverse strand, counting down.
AACGCCATGCATTATCACATCATGGTATAACATGTGCACAGCACGTGTATCACCGCTATATTCATGCATGCAATGTTTAAAACACTATGATCTGCTATTCAAATATATGAATCCGCTTTCATATCAAATTATGATCTTTGTTAGTCTCTTACACCCACACAGTCCTCTAACCTTTGTAGCTACCACTAACTTTCTCTCGTGCATGCACACGCCCTCCTCGCCCTCCCCCTCCCTCGGCATTCTATCCGCCGGGCACATTCATTTTTTCCTTTAGGTCGTTCTCCCAGAGTCTCCACAACTCCTTTCCGACACACACCGATCGATAAACCTCTCCAGCGATGCCTGCCTACAACATACACACACAACTTCAATCTCCTCCTTTATGTGTCCTTGCCTCGTGTCTCTCATATTGTCAGACACACGTGTAAACTCTCACCCCTCTTTTAATCGATCTCACAACCGCACACTCCTCCCCCTATCCAGCTAGTAGTTGGGCCTCTTGCACCACCTCCTAGCTCCATTCTCTCTGTCTATCCATCTCGTTGGGCCTTATTTGCCTCTAACAAATGGACGTACACCGACCGATCTCTCGCTATACATATAGCCAGCTAGGTCCTTATAACTCATTTTTACCCAGACATTGATCGATCTACCTCATTAGTTGTGTCTCTCCCTTCCTCAGACAAACAACAATTGATTCTACCGATCTAGTTAGGTTTGCTTACCAAACACATGGTTCCCCTTCATCATCCATGGATGCGTCCCGATAGATCTATCACGCACATGCACACATAGAAACACATCCCCACTCTTATTGATAACATTGTAGTTCCACCCTCAGTTTGTCTAGTAGACCTATCCCAACATCTCTGAGAAGTAAGTCCATCACCCGTCCAACATTCTACCCCTCTCCCTCCCTCTCCCTCCCTCTCTCTCTCCTCTCTCTCTATCCCATCATATTTCCCGTCCTTCAGTTATGTATAGATGTCGAACGATCTCCCTCATCACATAGCTGGGTCTCTCCTTCTCAACACATATACGAGTCGTTCTACCTCTATAGTTAGGCCTCTGCCTACCCCTCCCCCACCCCCTCCCCCACACACACACCGATACATCAAGCGCTCTAGTCATGTCTCCCTGCCACACACAAACTTGACATGTGCCCTCTAACGTTCCGGTAGACCAGTCGCCCTATATCTTTGACTTGCACACACACACACG
>NC_041389.1:580016033-580021926 GCF_002162155.2 Triticum dicoccoides | reverse complement strand
CGAACATGGTTTGTATATCTCACACACACCCACGTAGGTGGGGGACGTGCACGAAGAGAAGAGGTGCATGCACGGCGCACGTACTCCCGTTTCTTTCCCAACCACACCCGCGCGGGTACACGGTGGAGCTCATTTCTGTACGAAAAAGGCAGACCATGTGGTAATTTGGCACGTGTACTGGTTGTCCACTTGGTGGAGGGAGGATCGTCTACCACGGGTGAACAAACAAATTGCGACTTGACGCGTTATGTTAAATTAAAAAAAGAGGCAAACCATGTGGGGCCTACCTTAGAGGCAAGGCTCTATACACTGGAGTACTTTTGATGTGTCCCGTTAACTCGCAGAACAAGGAGAAGCTTGCTTACTACGCCCTCTCCCCCGCCCACAGGCGCGGTGGCTCGCAGGATGAGGTGAAGCTCGCTTCTCCCTCGCCCATGCGCGCGGTGGCTCGCAGGACGAGGAGAAAAATTTACTACTCCCTCCGTTTACTCCTCGTCCCTACTACCTTGGTTATAGAGATTATATCATATTGTTTGGAATATATATGTCCTCAGTAGATTTCAATATGAACTACTAGTACATACTCCAAACACTAATGTATATAGACATATTTTAGAGTGTACATTCACTCATTTTGCTCCGTATGTAGTAGCACTCTCCCTCGCCCCTCGACCCTCGCCCACGTGGTGGACATGCAACAATTCATTCGGTCTCATATAGCCAGAACGATATATACTGCACTACCATTATTGCTCGACTTCCCGAAGAGGCGAAGAGCCAATCGCAAGGTTAATATCTTGGAGATGCCAAGCGCAAGGTTATAGGAGAACGACTAGTAGGTGCCGCGTCATTTATAAATATATTTTTTTCTTCAGTGGCACGTACGCAATATGATAGGTTCATATGGAGAGAAAAGGAAACCGCTCCACTATATACATAGTCAGGACTGGCCAACCTACACGGTTGCTTGCTGGGGTTGCTCTCTTCACACTCTCTCGCACAAAACGAATGTGGCCACATCTCTAACATCCCGGCAGATCACGTCCGCTTGGGGAAGGGGTGGATGCTTAGTGTAGATGCGGTGTCCGTCGCCGACGCCGAAAACCCACTGTCGGCACGTCCCGATCAGGGGTCCCCGCCATTCTCTCTCACAAAGCCGGTGAGGTTGCCTTCATCCCTTGCTCACTGCCGTGTGGTGGGCAGTTGCCGCCTCCCGCCGCCCTCCTCAAGATCGAGCTACGTCCCTCAGGTACAACTCCCTTTACAGCCGGCTTGCACCACTGCTCCAGCTGCCCACATCACTCCCTGTGGATATTTCTCTACTTCTTTGCCCCGCACATACCTGATACCTCTACTGGCTTCTACATACTATATTTGTGATGAGTTTATGTCTCATCAACTCGTCCTAGTAATCTTATTCTAATCACGCTTCTTCAATTTCTTTGCCACAGGGATGCTCATCTCGATTTTGGTGAAACTGCACAAAATGATCCGATGGTCAAAAGGTTGCAAACTTCATTTATTAGGAAGCTCAAACGTTGCCAGCAAATTGAAGCCTGGTCAGGATTCACGGTTCAAGGGCTAGGGACTGCATGGATCGTTTTTTTCTTTAGCTGCCTCTGTTCCAAAATAAGTGTCAACTTTAGTAGTAGTACAACTATGTACTAAAGTTTGCACAAAGTTGAGACACTTATTTTGGAACGGAGGGAGTAAATATTTGCTATGATCTGTCAATCATTGAGATACAATAGCATGCATGTTAGTCTCCTTTGTATTCGATGAAATGTTGTAACGGGCAACCTTGGACACAAGATACGTGTAACAGGGGCTGGAAGCTTCATAGCATTGTACAAATTTATCTCGCTGATAAATTACAGTACGCACTAGTACTATACTAGTACTTCCTCCGTTCCTAAATATAAGTCTTTGTAGATATTTCACCATTAACCACATGCGGATGTATATAGATGCATTTTAAGTGTAGTTTCATTCATTTTGTTCCGTATGTAGTTCACCTAGTGGAATCTCTACAAAGACTTATCTACTAGTAATAGCTAGCCCCCACTACTAGGAATTCTCTATCCTCTCCTTGAGCCACATCATCAAAATTGACATAGCCGTTAGATGAAGTAAATCAGTCATAATAGCCATTTGACCTAGACGTTGAAAGGCTCAACACTAAGCCACATGCAAGCATGCAGAAATACCGTGGCACATGCATGTGAGTGGGTTTCAAATCACATCAACATGTCTGCATGCAAGCATGCACCGGTAGCATGCATGTAAGTGAGCTTTTAAGTCCCATTAACATGTCAAAAAGAAAAATATAATCCCATTATGCAGTAGGAGTTGGCTGATCTTTTTTCCTTATGTGGGATGATCTAAGTGATGATGGGAGTTTATTTAGTTTGGCTACCACATTTGTCATGCGGTTATAGATTTTTTTTTAGTTCTATGGAATCGATAATTTTGCGCAGAGAGATATACCGCTGTTCCGCGGCAACGAGCGGGGACTCATCTAGTAATATTTAGGAACGGAGGGAGTACTATGTAAAGAGTTAGGTGTCGCACGGTGATAGTGTGAGGTGGGCCATGTAATCACTGAGCCTGCGTGTTTTCACTGCTCTTGCACTCCTCCGCTATAAGAATGGAGAAAATTGTAATCTACTACCTCCTTTCGCCGAAAGCGTGGGACATCCACCAGTCCTACCACCTCAGTAATAAAGACCAATGAGCCGTCAAATCACATAGACCCAACAGTAAGTTGGACGGACGAAGCAACCATCACTCTTGCGCCAGTGAGAGGTTGCGTCCGCTCTGCCCGGGCATGCATGTGGCACCGATTCTTTGGAGCGGCACTGACCGTTTTGGGCGGGAAGCGCGTGCGGGCGGTGGAGGGGCTTTGGGTGGGCCAGGCTGGTCAAGAGTGGGCGTGGCAGCTGTCCGCATGTCCCTACCGGACACGCCAGGAAACAAGAGGATGCACCGACTTTCGCGGCTTAAATCATACACGACACACCATATCTCTGTAGGAGTAGGTCGATCTGTCGCACTCTCTAACACACACATGCTGTTAAACACACACACGCACACGCACACGCACGCACCTTGGTCCCGTTGCACCTTCTAACGTGACTTATTACACCTAGACGGAGGGAGTAGTAAGTATACGAGATACGGTGGCACACTGACTTAAGTCGAATACAAGTGCCCAAAATTTGTGTGCATGTTATAATAAGGATTCACTTAAAATAGTACGTGAGCGAACAGAGGGATCAATTGGACAGTGTTCCCGAGCAGTAGCGAGATGTGTGAGGTAGTAAGATACACCGCTGGCGCTTTTATTTTTTCTTATTAATTTGTTTGTTTCACCCTCTGACTGGTGGGACCCAACGTACTACGTGGAGAGAGGTAAGGTGACTAAGGCTGCATTATTTCTGCACTACTATGGATAGTCTTACCACCAAAGCCACATGACACGATTATGATTGAAATCCTAATGACTCTCTCACACACACAAAAAACACGGCATGCCTGTCACACGAATTCAGGAATGTATAAAAGGTTATTTTCCTCTCGTTGAACATAACGGGAGGGTTGTGTAGCTGGTTAGCCTGTTCGCTCATCAAACTTGAGGTCTCGGGTTCGATAACTACACTTGAGCATAATTTTTGCAAAGAGGATTCTTTGACTGGTCAAAATGTTTTCTAGGGTTTGCACGCTTCATACTCTCTCTCCAGTATATATATACACGCTGGAGCCTCAGTGCTTGTAGTTGCTCTCTTCACACTCTCTCGCCCTCTCCCGCTAGATCCTCAGCGCTTGTAGTTGCTCTCTTCACACTCTCTCGCCATCTCCAGATCTAAACAAGACTTCATTGGCCTCTCTCTCCCCTCACTGCTGCTCAAAGAGCCGGCAGGATCCGTCCGCCGGGAAGGGAAGGAGGCTTAACACTGTCACTGTCGGTGAGGGAGGGAATCCACTACTGGTGCTGTTGTTCACTTTCCACCCAGCGGCGGCGCGGGAGGGCCTCCGACCCTTCTTCTTCGCCGCTGTCTCGTCGCCCACCGAACCACGCCCCAAGAACCTTAAGGTATATTTTACTTACTCCACATGCATTGCTCTAGCTGCATGTATACCATGAATCTAGGACGTGGTTCAAAGAGGAAAGGAGTGGGGGAAAGTAGTGGGAAAAGTTGTATATAGCATGAATCTAGGACATGGTTCAAAGAGGAAATGAAGGGGGAAAGTTGTATAGCATGAATCTAGGACGTGGTTCAAAGAGGAAACGAATGGGGGAAAGTAGTGGGGAAAGTTGTACCGCATAAATCTAGGACGTGGTTCAAAGAGGAAAGGAAGGGGCGAAAGTACTAGTTCAAAAAGGAAAGGAAGGGACAGGGTTGTAGAGTTTGAGCAGGACTAGATTTGTTGCGCTCACATAGGGAAAGGTGTCTAAAGATAACAAAACTGGGACCAACACAAGTACGCTCCTTGATTGTTTGTTCTTTATTGCAACAGACTGTGCATGACCACAGTACATCGGTAGATGCACATGGTGCTGGTGCGTCCACTGTCCCGTGCAACTCACTAGCTATTGTTAATCTATGGCCCTGTTTGGTTAAAAACTCCCTAGTCCCTACCTGCTTGGTTCCAGGGACTAAACATGGACTAGAGGTTATTAAATGACATGATAAAAGACCATGTTACCCCTAGTAAAGAACTAATAGAAACAAGGTGCGATGCGTGGCAGGGGCAACTGTTGGAAAAAGTCCCAAAAAGACTCCCTCGAGGTCTTCTTTCTTTAGTCCCAAATGCCCACTTTTAGTCCCAAAAAGTCCCTCCTGTTTGGTTTAGATGTGACTGACACGGAGTTTTTTTAGTCCCTACACCAAAATGTCCCTGTAAACAAACACCCTCTAATAATACCGCTAGAAAATTGATGCAATGCCACAGTTAAAAGCAAATTACATGTTTAAGGAATTTTATTGTTAATATAATCTCTGTGTTAATATTAATCAATGCCACCGTTTGAGAAATGCTATTGTCTTGCTTTCTTTCCCATTTAGATAAGGTAGATGCTTCTTTTTGTTGGCTTCTGTGTCATCCATCGTTATTGACCACTAATTGTTTCTTTTGCACCTTTGTGTAAATAGGGTTTAGCTGCAGTGACCGTACGATGTCCATCCAACGGCTGTCGTGCTTCTTCAACCTCTGGTCTTCTTGCTCCAGCTGCCCAAAGCAGCGCCGGTCGTGTCGCCTGCTCCTGCCTCCCGTGGCCGGCTGTGCTGCCGATGAGGCCTCACCGCCCCCTACTACTCTCACCGCCGGCCAGGCCATCCCTCCACTCACCCACTGACCCACACCCCCTGTTATTTTGCGGCGATGTCAGCGCAGCCGAACCAGTGAACCCTCGTACTCCTCTCCGCGTGTGCCGCGTCTTCCTCGGATCCACGTCGTCCCCTTCCTAGGCCTCGCCGTCGTCCACCGCCGTGGTGCTCTCGGTGCGGCGTGATCAACATGGTCAAGGAACGACTTCCATCAGACGTGGACTGTATGTGGAGAGGCTGACAGTTGGGTCCACGGCAGCCGCAAGGAAGTACCTCCTTATTACATGCAAAATAATTATTTCTCCACCTGACACCGGGGACCCACCGGACGGGCCACCGTATTTCGTGAAAAAAATGATTTTCCCCCTGACTGCTAGGACCCATGAGCTACATCTTCGCACGCAAGGAAGTGCGTCTGGGAAAAAAACGATTCGCCCCCCTGACTGCTGGGACCCACCAGCTAAACCTTCGTACGCAAGGAAGTGCGTCCGGGCAAAAAAACAATTCGCCCCCCTGACTGCTGGGACCCAGCAGCTACACCTTCGCACGCAAGGAAGTGCGTCCGG
>NC_041389.1:580009939-580013762 GCF_002162155.2 Triticum dicoccoides | reverse complement strand
TTGAAATAACTCACATTGGGTTTCTTGTGAGTGAGGAGTTCATAAGCAGTCTTCTTGAAGAATTTGTGAAGATATACTCTATTGATGATGTGGCACGCAGTATCAATTGCCTCAATCGAGAAACGACGAGGCGTCTTGTATTCATCAAGCATAGTGTGAGCCATCTCAACAAGAGTTCTATTCTTGCGCTGCACGATGCCATTCTGCTGAGGAGTATAAGGAGCAGATAACTCATGAGTAATACCAAGTTCATCAAGATAGTCATCAAGACTGGAATTCTTGAACTCAGTTCCATTGTCACTTCTGATGTGTTTGATCTTCACACCAAAGTTGGTTGATTCCCTCGAGGAAAATCGTTTGAAGACTTCCTGCACCTCATGTTTGTAAGTGACAATGTGCACCCATGTGTAACGAGAATAATCATCAACAATAACAAAGCCATATAGAGATGCATCATTTGTAACTGCAGAATAATGATTAGGACCAAAGAGATCCATGTGAAGCAATTCAAATGGTCAACTGGTAGTCATGATAGTGTTCGCTGGATGTTTGGCCTTGGTTAACTTTCCAGCTTCACAGGCTCCGCACAAATGATCCTTGAGGAATTTTACATTCTCAATGCCAATGACATGCTTCTTCTTCGCAAGCGTGTGCAGATTCCTCATGCCAGCTTGACCAAGTCGTCAATGCCATAACCAGCCTTCTGAAGCTTTTGCAAGTAGGCATACGGCCGGTTGTGGTCCTGTAGAGAAATCAACAATATACAAGTCTCCTCTCCTAAAGCCTTCGAAGACTTTGGAATTGTCAGCTTCCATAATCACAACGCAATGATATTTGCCAAAGACAACAACCATATCAAGATCACAAAGCATTGAGAAAGACATGAGGTTGTATCCTAAGGACTCGACAAGCATGACTTTGTCCATGTGTCGATCCTTTGAGATCGCAACCTTACCTAGACCCAATACATGACTTTTGCCTTTGTCAGTGAAGATGATATGCGTCAGATGCGATGGTGATAAGGGAGCATCCATCAATAGATTCTTGTCACCAGTCATGTGATTTGTACATCCACTATCGAGAACCCACTCATTGGCTTTGGGTTGATCATCCTGCAGATGAATTACTTACGAACTCATATACTTCATCAGTGAAGAATATGACATCAATATCATCAGATCAATTTCATCAAGCAATAGAACAGATAAAATAGTATGAGGACGAGAGAAATGAAAGTTCATTTCTTCATGATTAGCCTGCATCCTTTCAGGCAATTTTCAGGTCTCCAACAAGTTCTTCAAACGTTTTAAGCACGTCTGGAGACCTGACCCTGCATAAAAGATTAGTTCTTTTTCTTCACCACCCACATCTGAAGGGGTGGCAAAGAATTCATCATTTTGCGAGCACCATATGAGAAAGGTGGCATAGAAACTAGTCCACTTCGCTTCACATAAGAGGGGTTAGGATAAGCATATGAATAAGCAAAGAAATTCTTCGAGGACTTATGAACATAATGGTTAGAAGAATAATGCTCATATTCATATCCCTTAGCCCTTCCCTGCAAAACAGAGGGGTTAGCACGATGATTATCATATGAGGATTTTGATCCTTTTGAGGAATTTGATCTGTATGAGGACTTGGATCCATATGAAGAATTTGGTCCATATGAAGAATTTGATTTGGAGTTCCTATTCTTCACAGGTGGTGTCATGGGGACATTCACCTGAAGACTTTCAAGGCAACTTTTGGGAACCCAGATTTTCTTCATAGGGGAACCGTTCCTGCAGTTAGTGCCAACATATCTAGCAAATACTTCACCATTCTGATTTTTGAATAGTTTATAGTTGGAGTCAAATAACTCATCAGAAGAATGACGAGATTCACATATAAAGATAGATAAATTGGATGGATCAACTGGAGGTCCCTTTGCAGCAACCCATGAGGTTTTGGGGTACTGCTCAGGCTTCCAATATGTTCCATCAGCATTGAGTTTCCTCTCAAAGGCAATACCCTCTTTCCTAGGGTTCCTATTGAGGATCTGCTTTTTAAGCACGTCACAAAGAGTCTGATGCCCTTTGAAGTTTTTGTACATGCCTGTCATGTACAATTCCTTAAGCCCTGCATCATTAGTGATACTAGCAATGTCCTCAAATGAGGAATTAGTGATAGCAGAGACAGATGAAGAATTTGTAGCATTTGAACATTCAGGTGAAGAATTAGCATATTCACGTTCAATGCACTTCAAACATGGAGGAATAAATTCTTCCTGAGTAGCGCTGATTTGTTGAGCAAGTAATGAATCGCGATCCTTCTGAAGATCTTCATAACTCACTCTTAGCTTCTCAAGATCTTGCTTTCTTTGAAGAAATTCATAAGAAAGCTTCTCGTGATCAGATAAGAGAGTGTTATGATGACCTTGAAGGTTCTCAAACCGAGACTGAAGCCTCTAAAGATTTCCAGTCAAGGTTTTAGTGCGATCCATTTCTTCACCCAACATATCATCACTTTTGTCTAGCATGTTTTGAACCTTTTCAAAAGCCTTTTATTGTTTCACAGCAATCTTAGCAAGTTTAGAGTAGATGGGCTTGAGGTTTTCATCAGATTCATCCTCACTAGATTCAGAGGAGGGGTATTTAGTTACCTTGGCACCCTTTGCCATGAAGCAATAGCTGGGAGCGTAGTCATCATTGCCTTCATCAGCCTTGTTGGTGATGCCATTTTCTTCGGAGTTGAATATAGACTTGCTAACGAATGCAGTAGCGAGAGCTAGGCTCGCCACACCAGACTCGGACTCCTCAGATGCCTCCTCTTTATCATGTTCCTCAGATTCAGCCTCAGAGTCCATTTCCTTGCCAATGAATGCCCGAGCCTTCTTGGAGCTGCTCTTCTTGTGAGATGAAGACTTCGAGGATTTCGATGATGAAGACTTTGAAGATTTCTTCTTCTTCTTTGCATCATCAGAACTGTAATCCTTGTATTTCTTCTTCTTTGATTCCTTATCCCACTGAGGATAATCTTGAATGTAGTGACCAGGTTTCTTGCATTTGTGGCATAGCCTCTTCTTGTAGTCACTGGATGAGGAATCATTGCTCCTTGAGGATTTTCCAAAGCGACCACATCTTGAGAACTTCTGAAATTTCTTCACGAGTAGTGCTAGTTCCTGGCTCAGTTCATCAGGATCACCAAGGCTGCTACCAGAGTCTTCATCTTTAGACTCAGATACTGCCTTGGGCTTCAGAGAACGTGATCTGCCATAGCTCGAATCATAGAGATCTCTCTTCTCAGCAAGCTGGAACTCATGAGTGTTTAGCCTCTCGAGGATATCAGCGGGATCAAGTGACTTGTAATCAGCACATTCTTGAATCATAAGTGCCAGAGTATCAAATGAAGAATCAAGCGATCTCAGCAATTTCTTCACCACCTCATGGTCGGTGAGGTCAGTGGCACCAAGTGCTTGAAGATCATTTGAGATGTCAGTGAGGCGATCGAAGGTTTGTTGAACATTTTCATTGTCGAGTCTTTTCAAGCGGTTGAAGAGATTGCGAAGAACGTCAACACGAGAGTCACGTTGAGTTGAAACTCCTTCATTCACTTTGGACAGCCTATCCCAGATAAGCTTAGAAGTTTCCAAAGCACTCACTCTTCCATACTGCCCTTTGCCCAAATGACCACATATGATATTCTTTGCTTGAGAATCGAGTTGCTTGAATCTCTTCACATCAGTAGCGTTCAGAGAAGGTGTGACTGAGGGAACACCATTTTCCACAACATACCAGAGATCGTTATCAATTGCCTCAAGATGCATTCACATCTTATTCTTACA
>NC_041389.1:580006155-580007217 GCF_002162155.2 Triticum dicoccoides | reverse complement strand
ATTCTTTGTGGACATATAAGCAGGGGGAACCGATGGAAGCGCATGTAAACTATGACTGCGAGGAGAAATTACAACCTCACTGAACGAGAGCACCTTCTAGTTACTGTTGTATATATGTACTGTATGAGCACATGCACATAGTTTCTTTAGCAAGGAAATTGAAACTTTTACCGGAGACACACCTCGTCCAGTAGATGGCTTTATCTGCTCCATTCAACCACAGTGGGTCAATAGATGATTACCCTTCATTTATGGCAGCGGAGGTGAAAGACCGACACGGACGGGACCGCTGATCGGCACGTTAGGTAGGTACCTTCCCGGGTGCGCCGTCGCGGAGAAAAAATATGACCGTGTGCCCATGAGCGACCCGTCCATGGAAACGGATCTCACCTGCCTACCTATGTGAATTCTGTGACTGCACTTGTACCTTGCAGGGGAAGTATTATTTTTTGTGCGAAATGCAGGGGGAAGTATATGTACACATACCCTATAGCTATGCACTTCTAATAAGATCAATCAAATATAATGGATATATAAATTAGTTCGCTATACTTGCCCTGATTTGAATCGGAAACAACTTACCCAGTATGTTGTCCCGTTTTCTCTTTTATTGACGAGGACCTTCCACTCCCCGTTCTTGTATGATTTGAGTTCCTTCAACCAGATGGCAACGTCAACTTCTTCCTAATTCATTTTTCTTGGCTTTTTCTTGAGGTTATTGGACAAGTACTTGCTCGTTGGTTCTTCCTCCTCTCTCATGCCCTGATGAATCACCTCGTCCTTTGTGTTCGTAGACGAGTTGGTTAGTGAGTCATACGCATCTCCCATTTCAAGATGAATCTCCACTGGAGGGCTTCCGTCGAGGGGATCTTTGGCCCGCTAGTTCTTTCAGATTGGGTGCTAGACGAGTTGACCATTCTTTCTCTTATATTTTTGTAGTTTGCGCTGTGGCTATATGATTCCCCTTTGCTGTATACGAACATATATAGCCAAAGGTTGAGGGAATAAGTAGCAACAAATTATAGCAATTAATTAGGAGGGGGCAACCTGGCACAAGATCTT
>NC_041389.1:580002158-580004865 GCF_002162155.2 Triticum dicoccoides | reverse complement strand
GAGGATAATCCTCAAGATCTAGGTAGGTGGGACTGGGACAACACTATCATCATCGATAACGTCAATTACTTCAACCACACCGACATTCCTCTTCTTGTATGGAATCTCCTCCTCCACGAATTCTCCTGATGTTGGGTGAGGAGAGGGGCCATTTTTGTCGGAAATCCTTGCAGTTGGAGAAGCACTAATCGAGATCGGTTGCAGTGGTATAATTTTGTTATTTTAGTGAAAAGAGAACGCAACCCATTTCCTCTTCTTGAAAGGAAAATCCTTATCCTGGAACACCACGTTATCCATGATCTGTTGTTCTTCATGCGGTACCGAGGGAGTCGTGTCATGGGACAGGGTGGCGATTCGTAGATTAGTAGCCCCAATAGGAGTTGCATGTCTTAGTATCTCGTGTATCTCGGACAGCATGACATGTTCCATGATTCTCCATAGGCGTGATTCCACCTTGCGGCAAAGATTTTTGATGGTGTTTCCTCTGTGGTAGCCACTTGCGCCGGAGCTACTCCGGAAAAAACCCGTGCCGCAGAAACCGAGTGTGGCCTTGGTTGGAACGGAACGCATGTGAACACGTAGAGGCATGCATCCCGCGTAAATTGCTCTTCCTCGACCAAGTGAATGTTTGGTATATTGAGCTCCGACGTTTAGAGGACCACTGGGGGAATGAAGACGCGACCGGTACCTTACCAAGGCGGCCACGGAGTAGCGTAGAGGTGGCCACAAGGGCTCTTGGTCTGATGTAGCTTCTTCGCCTGTGCTCTTACGCAGAAGTGCATGCCACCCTTCTTCTCTGCAGTCAACAATGCAGGGAACACTTGAAGCCATTCGCCTTCACGGGTGTCTTCTATGTCGCGTCTCCGTGGCCGCACGTTGCAGGTCACCAGCAGTTTCGGCAGGCGCTAGGTATTCCTGCGACGTGGATACTTTCACCATGGTGGCCACTGGAGGAATACACAAGCTTAAATAAAATGTGGCTGCACCACATTCTTAAATAAAATGTGACTACACCACTTTTTTGACAATGTGGCTGCACCACACGCTGTACAGGTCAGGAGGATGATCACCACATGCTGCACCACATGATCAATAAGCCTAGCGCTACTACTGCATCACCCCTTCTTGGTTGTGCTCTCAATCAGGATGCAAGTAAAGTATCTACTCTTACTGCATTGTTGCTACTTTCTAATTTACTGAAGATGCAAAACAGAGATAGAGCTCCATGGAGCGCATTTTTTTTCGTGGGTTGCTGATTTCACCTCTTAATATATGTTTGCCGAGGCCCAGACAAAAGGCACTCAGCTTACGTCCCTATGACGATAGGATGTAGCAGGGGCCGTCGCGCTGGTTCTTCGAGGGTGGAGCAACACCTGCATGAACTTGCAGTTATATATATCCTTTTGCTTAATTAGTACATCTAATATGTTGGTTTCATAGAAACACAAAAACTGCTAGCACACTCAATTTTAGTACTAAAATTCACTCACCACCGTTCCTCCCATTAGTATGAATGATGATGCTTATACTACGTACTAATTCTTCATTTGACTGTGCATCTCTCATGTAGGAGAATAAGAAGTTGAACACTCAACTAGGGAAGGCCCTTGTGTCTTGTGTCCAGGTGAAAATAATCTTCATGATCATTTGAGCAATCAAAAGGATTGTTCGGCCAAGAAGGGACTTGGGTATTATCCCTCATCCAAGAAGAAAAAGGGAAGTGATAATACCCAAGTGCATGGAATTGTTGTAGCATGTTCCGTTCTGGAGGTGGAAGTACAGAATGTTTATATCCCACAGGAGCTAATGGTAGGAATCTTACTCTCTCAGATTCTATCTTCCACTGATAAAATCTTTTGTACACAAAACGTCTGCTTTACCTAGACTCTCTAATAAGCAAGTGCAAAGGAGATAGTTGAAAGGTTATAAAGTGCAAGTAAATGAAAGTTAGGTACTGAAATTTGAAGATGCATCACCGTAAACCAAACCCCATTTCGCTCCCTCCCCCTGGACAACATGGGTGGTGACGGATCCTTCCCCGGCCCTCCCTCCCCTCTTACCCTTCCTTCCTTCGATAACATCGGCGTTATCCAACATGTGAAGCCCGAGCAGAACCGGTGGAGGGGCGACTTTCTTACTCTTGATGTGGATGGAGGGTTGCTAGTCTTTGGGGCGGGGAGGGGGGGTGTGGTTGGTGCGGGAACACTCGCGGCGGTGTGTGCATGGTGGTGGGTCACCGGGGACTAATACATATTTCGAGATTAATTTTGAACAGTGATGGGGCTACACAACAATGATCGAGGGGGCAAAATATCTAGTTTTTAAACCTAAGTCTCCATAGAAAATGTTTGTCATAAAATTCTTCCTGCCCAGGGGCGACGGGCTTGCTCACTTACAGGTAGCCACAGCGATGACTTTGACTGCCTATAATATCAATAATATATGCGGTGTACACTAATAAAATTATGACATTAGAAACCCCTTTTAATGTGAATTTAACGTTATAATTTTGTGGGTCAAAAATGGGGCGGTCTAGACATCTTCGCCACCAAATGTGGAGAGCCTCACCTACAAACAGCCTCGTGTCTGCCAGCATGAGCGTCATTCGACCTAGTACAAGCCTTGGGTTACCTGGTAAAGGTTCTAGCAAATAGCTGGGTCACCAAACTATTCTGGATTTCCCTAATGGAGTTGTCGAGTTAGTAGA
>NC_041389.1:579993579-579994793 GCF_002162155.2 Triticum dicoccoides | reverse complement strand
GGGCACGTCGGCGACGCGGGCGGGCGGCTAGGCCGTGGCGGCGGCGCGTGGGGTTGGCTCCGGGGCGGCGGTGCGGGCACGGATCTAGCGCGAATCTGGTCCTGCGGGCGCGGTCTCAGTCTCCCCTGGTCAGCCGATGAGTCTCGGTGAGGCTTCTCCTTGTCGTGATCTGGCAGCGGTGGCCTGGATCATCCAGATCCAGGCAGGGATGGCGGCGGTCCGTGCATGACAGATGGAGGTTCTTCAAACAGATCTGGGTGAAAACCTTCTATCGGCTATTGCCAAGGCCGGCGGTGGCGGTGATGTCTGCGTCGTTCCCTTCCTGAAAGCATCGCCATGGAGAAGTTCAAGGCCACTCTCTGGTACCCCCAAGGGAAACCCTAGATCAGTAGATCGCATGACGGCGGCTTTCCGATGTCGTTTCCCCCTTGGGGGCATCATTCTTGGAGGTTCACATGGGCTCGAGGGACAAGAGGACGACTTCTTTGGTGGAGCGATGCTTCATATTACACATTGACGACGCCGGATTTCTGTGGCGTGGCGCTGTGGAGACTCGGCGTCCGATGCGCGGAGATGGACTCACGCAGGAGAAGGATGCTATATGGCGTCATGGTGGCGCCGATGGCAGAGAAGCCTGGTAAGGTTGGTACGTCAGTTTGCTCTGAAGATGGATTGGTGCAAGATGGCGGTGACAACACATGAGAGTTGGTCGGACCGGTTTGTGCCCCAAACCCAGTATGTGGCTTGGTTGGGGCCTCTGGCTTTAGATGTTAGGCATATGTGTGATGTATGTTTGGTATTAGGCTCGAACTATCGGCACCCCTTCATCATGTAGATAGGTGTAGCGACAGATGTTGTTAAGATGGTGGCTTCAGACTACCTGATGTACTACTTTGTAAGATCTTCGTGAATAACCAATAAAATGGCTTCCTCGGGCTTATTTTCGCGATATCATCATGATTCGATCTTTTGCATCGCATGGTCTTCCGGGCATCATCAACAAATTGCACTAAACTAAAACCTAGAGGTTACTGGTGCGAGACATTGACATTGCCCCAGTAGCTAAAATGTGGACAACCTTGTTGTCTTCTCTAAGAAAACTCGATAGAAATTGAACACATAAATGACATTAATTATTCAAATTCATTCCATCAATCCTCTTACAAATACATAGGGTTGCAAGGATATGCCTTAACCCATTGCCATCATGAATT
>NC_041389.1:579986188-579993569 GCF_002162155.2 Triticum dicoccoides | reverse complement strand
ATGTACAATTCCTTAAGCCCTGCATCATTAGTGATACTAGCAATGTCCTCAAATGAGGAATTAGTGATAGCAGAGACAGATGAAGAATTTGTAGCATTTGAACATTCAGGTGAAGAATTAGCATATTCACGTTCAATGCACTTCAAACATGGAGGAATAAATTCTTCCTGAGTAGCGCTGATTTGTTGAGCAAGTAATGAATCGCGATCCTTCTGAAGATCTTCATAACTCACTCTTAGCTTCTCAAGATCTTGCTTTCTTTGAAGAAATTCATAAGAAAGCTTCTCGTGATCAGATAAGAGAGTGTTATGATGACCTTGAAGGTTCTCAAACCGAGACTGAAGCCTCTAAAGATTTCCAGTCAAGGTTTTAGTGCGATCCATTTCTTCACCCAACATATCATCACTTTTGTCTAGCATGTTTTGAACCTTTTCAAAAGCCTTTTATTGTTTCACAGCAATCTTAGCAAGTTTAGAGTAGATGGGCTTGAGGTTTTCATCAGATTCATCCTCACTAGATTCAGAGGAGGGGTATTTAGTTACCTTGGCACCCTTTGCCATGAAGCAATAGCTGGGAGCGTAGTCATCATTGCCTTCATCAGCCTTGTTGGTGATGCCATTTTCTTCGGAGTTGAATATAGACTTGCTAACGAATGCAGTAGCGAGAGCTAGGCTCGCCACACCAGACTCGGACTCCTCAGATGCCTCCTCTTTATCATGTTCCTCAGATTCAGCCTCAGAGTCCATTTCCTTGCCAATGAATGCCCGAGCCTTCTTGGAGCTGCTCTTCTTGTGAGATGAAGACTTCGAGGATTTCGATGATGAAGACTTTGAAGATTTCTTCTTCTTCTTTGCATCATCAGAACTGTAATCCTTGTATTTCTTCTTCTTTGATTCCTTATCCCACTGAGGATAATCTTGAATGTAGTGACCAGGTTTCTTGCATTTGTGGCATAGCCTCTTCTTGTAGTCACTGGATGAGGAATCATTGCTCCTTGAGGATTTTCCAAAGCGACCACATCTTGAGAACTTCTGAAATTTCTTCACGAGTAGTGCTAGTTCCTGGCTCAGTTCATCAGGATCACCAAGGCTGCTACCAGAGTCTTCATCTTTAGACTCAGATACTGCCTTGGGCTTCAGAGAACGTGATCTGCCATAGCTCGAATCATAGAGATCTCTCTTCTCAGCAAGCTGGAACTCATGAGTGTTTAGCCTCTCGAGGATATCAGCGGGATCAAGTGACTTGTAATCAGCACATTCTTGAATCATAAGTGCCAGAGTATCAAATGAAGAATCAAGCGATCTCAGCAATTTCTTCACCACCTCATGGTCGGTGAGGTCAGTGGCACCAAGTGCTTGAAGATCATTTGAGATGTCAGTGAGGCGATCGAAGGTTTGTTGAACATTTTCATTGTCGAGTCTTTTCAAGCGGTTGAAGAGATTGCGAAGAACGTCAACACGAGAGTCACGTTGAGTTGAAACTCCTTCATTCACTTTGGACAGCCTATCCCAGATAAGCTTAGAAGTTTCCAAAGCACTCACTCTTCCATACTGCCCTTTGCCCAAATGACCACATATGATATTCTTTGCTTGAGAATCGAGTTGCTTGAATCTCTTCACATCAGTAGCGTTCAGAGAAGGTGTGACTGAGGGAACACCATTTTCCACAACATACCAGAGATCGTTATCAATTGCCTCAAGATGCATTCACATCTTATTCTTACAGTAGGGGTAGTCCGTGCCATCGAAGATAGGACACCCAGCAGAGACCTTGATCATACCCGCGGTCCACATAACTAAAACTCCAGGCGGTTAAACCTAAATCACACAGAACAAGGGAGAACCTGGCTCTAATACCAATTGAAAGTGCGTTATATCGACTAGAGGGGGGTGAATAGGCGATTTTTATGAATTCTTCACTGAGGAATTTGCTGGTGAGGAAATTCCTTAGCGAAGAACTACTTGCAGCGGAATAAGTACTCAAAAGTAAACATAACAGAACACAAGCATAGTCATCATGATGAAATGAAGACAAGCACATAGTACAGAAAGCGTAAACATAGGATAACATAGGATGAAGACAAACAAACTGGACAAATTGTACTGAGGAAATTGAGAAAGTCTTCAGTCAAAGTCTTCAAATAGATATGAACAAGCACACAACAACTGAAATGAGGAAATGAAAGAGTTGAGTAAATGGAACCAGTAAGCTTGGTGAAGACAATGATTTGGTAGACCAGTTCCAACTGCTGTCTCAGTTGTACGTCTAGTTGCAGCGGCTAGGTATTTAAACCTGAGGACACACAGTGCTCATCATATTCTCCTTGAGCTAAGGTCACACAGACCTCGCCCAATCACCCGTGGTAAGTCTTCAGGTGACTTCCAAACCTTCATAGACTAGGTCACTTGACGATCCACAATTCCTCTTGGATGCTCCAGACTATGATGCCTAACTGTCTGGAAGAAGCACAGTCTTTAAAGGTAACAAGCGTCGGATCCACGCAGGATCAATCTCTTCAGTGATGCTCAATCACTTTGGGTTTGTAGGTGTGTTGGGTTTGGTTTTTCCTCACTTGATGATTTTCGCTCAAAGTCCTCGGAGGATGGGATGCTCTCAAATGACAAGTGTCAGTTTCTCTTGGAGCAGCCAACCAGCTAGTGGTTGTAGGGGGCAGCTATTTATAGCCTAGGGAACAGCCCGACATGATAATACATAAATGCCCTTCAATGATATGACCGTTAGGTGGGTAGATATTTTGGAATGGCTGGCGCATAGCACAGCAACGGTCGGAATTTTGACTCTCAAATTCCTCAGGGCTATCATGTTCCTCACTGTGTAGGCAATTCACACTGGCGAATTCCTAACTCCTCAGTCAGAACAAATTCCTCAGCGACCAAAAGAACTTCGTCTCTGTCATTGAAGAATATGACTGAGCTGTATGAGATTTCCAATGGCTTCACTCGAAAGGATTGGTAGGTGTAGGATTTTGAGTTGAGCATCACATGGAAATGTTTCCTTAGTATTTCCTCGACCCCCTTTAACAGTACGGTGTTTCCTATGACTCAAGAAAGAGAAAATGAAACTACAAAAACAAAAGTCTTCACGCTTCATGTTCCTCGAATGAATTCTAAGTCTTCAAGGTCACAACAATTTCTTCACTTTCAAAGTCTTCAGAAATCCAAAGTCTTCAGTCGAAGAACTTCATTTTTAGGGGTCGACTTTCTCTGTAAATATCAAACTCCTCATAGACTTATAGACCTGTGTACACTCACAAACGAATCAGTCCCTTAACCTATAAGTCTTCAAAACACCAAAATCACTAAGGGGCACTAAATGCACTTACAAAGATAGACGCTAATGCAAATGGAAGTACCTGCAGCGGGGGCAGGCGGCCCAGTGCTGCTGCTAATTGAGGCCCACCAGCTAGCCCGTTTAAGCGTAGTACTAGTATGGGGCTAGTGGCCCGCGCTAGCTAAATGATTTGTTGTAGCGCATGGTGTAGAGCTCTCGCTGCTACTAATGCTGACCCGGGGTACCTGGGGGCCCGCTTAGCACCAGCAGTTATTGGGCAACCATGCACTACTACTAACATATACCTTTAGCGACGGTCTTGTGCCCGCGCTACTACTACTTAACTGTAGCGCTGGTCTGTCACCCATCGCTACTGCTAAATATCTACCTATAGCCTTTTTCCTAGTAGTGCCTCCAGGAAGTGAATGTCCGGGATACCAAGCTCCAACGACGAGAGGGCCACCGGGGGACCAGAGACGGCTGTCGGGGCCTTGGCCGAGGCAGGCACTGAGTAGCATATGTGCACTGCATACCCGTAGAGGTGGCGCCGTGGGGCGTGGACATCGCGGCAGAGAGCTCGCGGAACCCGGTAGGAGCAACTTTGTCGTGCTATCTGTCTATAGTAAATGAAATAGCTCCTTTTGCTATTATCTTTTTCAATGCAGTTAATAGGGGTTGATTGGTTTGATAAAATAGAAGAAGCCATTGGTCAAGATTAAGCTCCAGTTTACCGTTGACGTAACACCATAATTAGGTATGAATTAGAAATTACAGTATGTACTCAAAATTTATTGGCTGAGATCAGTTTGTGGCTGAACTGGATCATCTAGGTTTATGTCACATGAGATTATTATTATTATTTGAGAAACACACGAGGATTTTTTTTCTCTATAGGACAAATCAGATAAATAAGATCAAGATCAGTCGTAAAAATATTCTTTGTGGACATATAAGCAGGGGGAACCGATGGAAGCGCATGTAAACTATGACTGCGAGGAGAAATTACAACCTCACTGAACGAGAGCACCTTCTAGTTACTGTTGTATATATGTACTGTATGAGCACATGCACATAGTTTCTTTAGCAAGGAAATTGAAACTTTTACCGGAGACACACCTCGTCCAGTAGATGGCTTTATCTGCTCCATTCAACCACAGTGGGTCAATAGATGATTACCCTTCATTTATGGCAGCGGAGGTGAAAGACCGACACGGACGGGACCGCTGATCGGCACGTTAGGTAGGTACCTTCCCGGGTGCGCCGTCGCGGAGAAAAAATATGACCGTGTGCCCATGAGCGACCCGTCCATGGAAACGGATCTCACCTGCCTACCTATGTGAATTCTGTGACTGCACTTGTACCTTGCAGGGGAAGTATTATTTTTTGTGCGAAATGCAGGGGGAAGTATATGTACACATACCCTATAGCTATGCACTTCTAATAAGATCAATCAAATATAATGGATATATAAATTAGTTCGCTATACTTGCCCTGATTTGAATCGGAAACAACTTACCCAGTATGTTGTCCCGTTTTCTCTTTTATTGACGAGGACCTTCCACTCCCCGTTCTTGTATGATTTGAGTTCCTTCAACCAGATGGCAACGTCAACTTCTTCCTAATTCATTTTTCTTGGCTTTTTCTTGAGGTTATTGGACAAGTACTTGCTCGTTGGTTCTTCCTCCTCTCTCATGCCCTGATGAATCACCTCGTCCTTTGTGTTCGTAGACGAGTTGGTTAGTGAGTCATACGCATCTCCCATTTCAAGATGAATCTCCACTGGAGGGCTTCCGTCGAGGGGATCTTTGGCCCGCTAGTTCTTTCAGATTGGGTGCTAGACGAGTTGACCATTCTTTCTCTTATATTTTTGTAGTTTGCGCTGTGGCTATATGATTCCCCTTTGCTGTATACGAACATATATAGCCAAAGGTTGAGGGAATAAGTAGCAACAAATTATAGCAATTAATTAGGAGGGGGCAACCTGGCACAAGATCTTCTATTGGTTCAAGATCTTACGTTGACTACAGATTTGCATTAATAAATGGTATTCAAAATTAATATAGGGCGCAAATTAGTGGCAGTTTGGTTGCGGAAGTATTTCACTTCTGTTCGCATTTTTATGGGTGTCTTCTGTTTGCAAACTTGAAGCCTTTCGCCTTTATGGGTGTCTTCCATGTCCTGTCACCATTTTTTTTGCGGGGTCCATGTCCTGTCACCATGGCCACACGCTGCAGCTCACCAGCTGTTTGGGCAGGCATTGGGATTTCATGCGAGGTGCACACTTTCTGCGGGATGGCAGCCGGAAGAAACCACATGCTTAAATAAAATGTGGTTGCACCACATTCTTTAATATAATGTGACTACACCACTTTTTTTACAAAGTGGTTGCACCACATGCTGTAGAGGTCACAAGGATGATCACCACATCTGCAGCACTTGATCGATGAGCCTGGAGCACCAACTGCATCACCACTTCTTGGCTGCGCTCTCAATCGGGAGTCAAGTCAAGTATCTACTCTTATTATATTGTTGCTACTTGCTAATTTACCGAAGATGCAAAATACAGCTCGAGCTTCACTCCATGGGGGTCTTTTTTTGTCGTGAGATACTGATTTCACCTCTGCTTATATGTTTGTCGAGGCCCTGACAAAAGGCACTCGGCTTACATCCATATGCCGATAGGATGTAGGGCGAGTGCATTACGCCGAGTGTCACACCCATCGTAGCTGTTGCAGAGGTGAATTCAGCCTTCGCCGGATGTTTGCACATTTGGCTAAATATGTTTTTCCTGTAGTGGGATGGCATTTGATATGACTTCCAGATCTGCCGCTGTTTTCATGCCAATTCTCGAGCCTTTTGAATGCCTGGGAATTTTTCCACTTGCAAACTTCCATTACTTTCATCCTCCGGACTACTTTGAACATGAAGATGGCCCACTGGAGAAGGTGATGGCGCTGTGAACAGGCACCTGTTAGGCACTAGAGAAGAGGGCACTATCAGCCAACATCGGTTGCCTTGTAAGGACGAAGCAGCCTGCGCCGACTTACCTACGGAGCTTTCATGGCGTCTGCGTCGACAACCACGGCCAGGACCAGGACCACGGCCGCGACCGCGGCTGCCTCCAGTAGCCACTTTCTTCTAGAGGATAATCCTCAAGATCTAGGTAGGTGGGACTGGGACAACACTATCATCATCGATAACGTCAATTACTTCAACCACACCGACATTCCTCTTCTTGTATGGAATCTCCTCCTCCACGAATTCTCCTGATGTTGGGTGAGGAGAGGGGCCATTTTTGTCGGAAATCCTTGCAGTTGGAGAAGCACTAATCGAGATCGGTTGCAGTGGTATAATTTTGTTATTTTAGTGAAAAGAGAACGCAACCCATTTCCTCTTCTTGAAAGGAAAATCCTTATCCTGGAACACCACGTTATCCATGATCTGTTGTTCTTCATGCGGTACCGAGGGAGTCGTGTCATGGGACAGGGTGGCGATTCGTAGATTAGTAGCCCCAATAGGAGTTGCATGTCTTAGTATCTCGTGTATCTCGGACAGCATGACATGTTCCATGATTCTCCATAGGCGTGATTCCACCTTGCGGCAAAGATTTTTGATGGTGTTTCCTCTGTGGTAGCCACTTGCGCCGGAGCTACTCCGGAAAAAACCCGTGCCGCAGAAACCGAGTGTGGCCTTGGTTGGAACGGAACGCATGTGAACACGTAGAGGCATGCATCCCGCGTAAATTGCTCTTCCTCGACCAAGTGAATGTTTGGTATATTGAGCTCCGACGTTTAGAGGACCACTGGGGGAATGAAGACGCGACCGGTACCTTACCAAGGCGGCCACGGAGTAGCGTAGAGGTGGCCACAAGGGCTCTTGGTCTGATGTAGCTTCTTCGCCTGTGCTCTTACGCAGAAGTGCATGCCACCCTTCTTCTCTGCAGTCAACAATGCAGGGAACACTTGAAGCCATTCGCCTTCACGGGTGTCTTCTATGTCGCGTCTCCGTGGCCGCACGTTGCAGGTCACCAGCAGTTTCGGCAGGCGCTAGGTATTCCTGCGACGTGGATACTTTCACCATGGTGGCCACT
>NC_041389.1:579982731-579986178 GCF_002162155.2 Triticum dicoccoides | reverse complement strand
TATATATATATATATATATATATATATATATATATATATATATATATATATATATATATATATATATATATATATATATATATATATATATATCAAAAAGAAGATGTCTACAAAAAAATTGGCAAAACCACAAGGCAATGAAAACTGGAATGACCTGGTCCTGAACAGAAAAAAATCATTTTTTTCTAAAAACAAAACAGGAAGAAAGTTCAGAATAGAAACTATACATAGCTCGGTGTAGGTGTATGACGAAAAGTACCCTGGACCAAAAATTCTTTAGCACCCCGAGCCGGCTACGGGTTGTCGGGCACCCCGTGCCGCCAACATGTAATCGCCTCCCTCCTACTCTTTTTTTCCACTGTAAAAAATACAACAGAATAGGAAAGGCTTTCTTATGCCGTGGTCCCCCCAACCCCAAACCCCCCATGACTCACCGGAGGTCCGCCGCCGCTTCTCCCTTCTCCCGGCCGGCAAAAGCCGATGATTTTATCGCCCAACGTCGTGTATTCCTGATTCTACGCCTCTCAAGGCTCCAATGTCTGACTAGGAGGTTAACGACGATTTACGAGGAGTAGTAGGTGGCATAGATGGTTGCGGGCGGCGGGGAGATGGGGCACGCACTAGGACGCTAATTGCAGACTGTCGGACATAGCTTGTTGTGAAATACCCAGGTATTATGCTCCAGCCCAATCATCCTCATGCCTGCAATTAGCAGTCATCAATTTGAGCTTGTGAACTCACCTTACGTGCGGTAATTGCCTTTGGCTCCTAGGTGCATATGCACCCATTGTCGAAATACACATTTCGAGAAGTTGAAAAATTCGGAACAAAAATCCCGCGTGTATATCCGGACATTTTATGTGTGTGCACAAGGTTTCAGTGAAAAATGACGTTTTTTGTGGCTTGTGTAAAAAAGACAAATTCTGATGCTTCATTCTAACTATTCACGAGGCATTTCTTTATCTATTTTACACAAGCCACAAAAAAAGTCGTTTTTCACCGAAACCTTGTGAACGCACATAAAATGTTTGGATATACACGTGAGATTTTTGTTTTGAATTTTTCAACTTTTCAAAATGTGTATTTCGACAATGGGTGCATATGCACCTAGGAGCCAAAACGTCGCTCTGACGCACCACCGGTTTTGGATTTCGCCTGGGGAAGAAGTCGTTAGTCCCAGCAGACCTCTCAACACCTCTCTAGCGGAAGGACATTGTGCAGGATCAACAAATTTTCAATGGTTTCGACACATTGATCATGAGCACATTTCCAAGTGAGCGCGTACAAACAAGGGGTTTTCCCACATAGCAAGGTGTCTCCAAGTTTGCTAAAGCTGAGGTTTTGCGCTTTTCTCGCCTGTCAGAAAATAAATCGAAGAATTCACAAACACAACGATTTCCTCTGAGTCGGTTCTCCCTTTCCCACCTTAAAGCAATGTTCTCATCGAACTTGCTCCTCTCTTTCCCGCGTAATTCGCATGTATAACGGTATCATTAGGCTCGCTCCCCCCGTTACGCACTTTACTTCAGGTACACAATGGTTTTCCCACAAACGCACTTCTCTCTTTCCGCGCACTTCACCTACACGACAGTCACTGTCCTATTTGCACTCGTTTCCCTCTTACCGCCTCTCGCTTTGTAAGGACTAGCTACTTGCCCGCACAAAAGATGAAAAGCAATGACCACTCAAAACAATACAGGACGACCGGTCCGAACCGAATACAAATCGCACATAGATCGTTTCTTTGTAGGAAAAGTGCCCCGACCTAGACATTCTCCTGGGCCCCGATCCAGCCACACGCCGCCAACAGGCAATCTCCTCACACTCTTCTATTTCTAGATTTCTAGCAACAAAAGAAAAGATTTTGCTACTCCACAGTGCGCGGTCCCACCAAACCCCTCGTGACTCACCGGAGCTCTGCCGCGCTTCTACCTTCGCCCGGCCGGCCATTGCATGCCCTCGATTCCAACTCCCGGCGCCGTGTATTTCTGATTCACCGCCTTCCGAGGCCCCGAGTTCTAACGAGGAGGTCCTCAAGGATCGACGAGGGATGGTTGCGGGCGCGGAGAGAGGGGGACGCGCCGGGAGTAGCTGCTGTGCCGAGGGCGGCGCTCGCCCCGTGCTTTACGTGTCGGCTCTGCAAGGGCTACTTCCGAGAGGCCAGCACCTTGAACTTCAACCACTGCAGCCACACATGTGAGTTTTGTTCCTACCCTCGCCCCCGCCTCCCTTTCTCTACTCTTTTGTATCGCGCCGCGGCATTCCTGCGCCCCGCTGACGGCCGCCCCGACCGTGGTTGTGATGCAAGGTCAATGCCCAATGCCGTCCTCTACATTCATGTGTCGTCTGTTCTCGGTCGGTCTTCCCTGGTTGGCGTTAATTCTACATATACTAAATCTAGCTAGGATTCTTTTTTAATTTTTTTGGCTTTTTTTCCATCAGTCAAAAACTGGCCAATGGACGGCCGCCACGTTAATTACTGGGGGAAATTGCGGTGTACACTTTGAAGTGTATCCAGCGATTGTGGGTTGGATTGGCCCTGTTGACCGGATAAACTTTGTCGGGCTGAGTCGGTTGCCGCTTGATTCGTTGTTTTCAGAGTCACCGCTCTAAGAGCATCTCCAACAGCCGCGCTTTGCGCCGCACGCTAAAAACTAGTATGACGCGCGTGCTTCGGCTGGTTTAGCGCGGCCGTCAGCGCTGGCTCCAACAGTCGCGCTATAATGCAGCGCGCACGCCGCTCCAGCAGCGCGCAAAAATACAGCGCGCGCGGCACGCACAAACCACATAAACATTTCAGATAAAAGCAAAAATGATCAAACAAACAAAATAAATCAACAATAAATAGTTCAATTTCGTTATCATTACAACCCAAACAAATAGTTTATCGTTCAGTACAACAAATACTACAACAAACACAACAAATAGTTCATGAACAATACAATGTCAAATGCAGAAATCATGCTCTTTGTCGTCCATTCCATGCCCACCACTCTTCAATCAGATCCTTTTGAAGTTCATTGTGCGTTGCGGGACACCGAATGGCATGATAGGAGGCAACAAAACGGGCTACCCTTTCAGCCCTCCGTCGCACTCGCACGGGATGTCCCAAGAGCTCATACTGTGAGTAGTCTAAATCTCTTGGCCACGCTCATTCTCGATGATCATGTTGTGCATGATCACACAAGTGTGCATGATGTACCAGAGCATTTTTTGATCCCAAAATCTAGCCGGTCCTCTCACAATAGCAAATTGGGCTTGCAAAATCCAAAATGCTCTCTCCACATCTTTTCTAGCCGCCGCCTGAGCATTGTGGAAATCAAGATTTTTCTTACCTTGCGGCTTTTTCAATGGCTTCACGAAGGTTTGCCACTTTGGATAGATGACATCCGCTAGATAATAGCCATAGTTGTACGTACGGCCATTTGCTACAAACTGCACCGGTGG
>NC_041389.1:579980589-579982721 GCF_002162155.2 Triticum dicoccoides | reverse complement strand
CGTTTTGCCGAACACCTTGCGGGCGCGGCGCGGCAGCGAGCGCTCGGGCGCTGTTCCTCGGACGACGGGCGCGTGTGAGGGCCGGCGGGACTAGGAGGGGGGCGGAAGCGCGGAGGCGCGGGGATAGGCGGGGGAAGCGCCGGAACGGTCGCCAGGGGGGGGGCACGGGCAGCGGCGCGGCCCGATGGGGGTGGAAGTGGGAGAGCAAGCGCGCGAGAGTCTAGCGTGCGGGAGCTGGCGCAGCAAATAAGCGACGCGCGATTGCGTTTCGGCCAGCGCGCTGAACTGCATATGCCGCGCGCACTATTTTTGCGCGCCCGCTGGAGCAACTACAGCGGTTGCACGCGCGCTAAAACGCCCACTTTTACGGCGCGGCGCTAGTTTGACGCGGTCGTTGGAGATGCTCTAATCGCTCCCTCCAGAAAAAGGCAGCACTTGACGTACCTATATAAAGGCTGCACGGCTGCTTCGCTTCCACCGCCACCGCCGCAGAGCACTCAACCGTTGCTCCACCGCCGTCGCAATCCGTCGTCATACCACGTTCTCGGTCATCCACCACCGCTACCCCCCGGCGTCCCCTGCACCCCACGCATACCCCAACGTCGCCTGTAAGGTGTTCTCCGCACCGCCTCCACCGATGGCCTGATCCGGTTTTCGTCCCGCTCCTCGGCTTCTCGATGCCCCAACGTCGCCTCTCACCTTCGACCTCTTCCAGCGCCCTCCCCGTCCCCGTACGGCCTCCTCCAACGACCTCACTAACTAGGTTCGTCGTCTACTCTACACCGATGCTCACTTGTAAGGTGTTCGGTCAATTGCCTCAACTGAGCCAAGTCTAGATACCGGACAAGCGTGGAGCTAGTTTGGCCGCCGAGACCTCCAAAACGGCGCTTGATGTTCGACAACCTCTCGTGTGCAGGCCACCCTGGTTACTGTCGATGGGAACTATGGCGAGCGCCCACGGGGTTGGTGCCGACTTCAAGGACGAGGATGCCTCGAGAATACGGAGATGTGGCCCGCCTGACCGCTTGAGCTTGCTGCTGCTTTTCCAGGAACCACCAGCGTAAGTCTTCACCTATGGTCTGATCGTATATTTTTAGTTACATACAAATTTTGCAAATCTTTGTGAATCATCCCCTCTCGCGAGCACCTCGATGTTGTCTCGCAGGTCCAACGCCTTCACAGTCTTCGGCCACCTGCGGCAACCCCAGGGTTGGCGTTGTGTCCCAGGCTGCAGGACAGCCCTGCTCCGGCAGCCTCGCCTAGCAGCTCTGGCACATGTGCAGGACGCGTCCCTGCCGTTCCCGTGCGACCATGAAGCTGTGGAGGATCCCCCCTTCCATTGTGGAGATGGTTTCTATTTCGCTAGAGGGAGTTTCATTTCTCGCCGAAAAAATCTCAATCCTTTAGTACAACTGCGGTTCTCTTCAATCATCCATTATTCAGGTTTATGGAACTACATTTCTTTACTGAGTAGCTAGCACTTCTTTTCTCAATGCTCTTTTTCCAGTTAGTGACATGCTGTCAGCGATCATTTGGTGCTGATGTTTCAACCTTGCCCCTAATTATCCCTTGATTTTCTCCTCCAGTGTATGAGATCTTGGGTGAGTGCTACTATGATAGAAGATGCGTAAATAATGTTTTAGTAATGGATGTTGGTTGCCTTTGTGAGAAGCTCTCAGGTAAAAAATAAATGCAAGATGATTGTTTTGAAGTACCAATGCACATTGCAATACACGTATCTACTTTAAATTCGTTAGGGACAACTAGATGCATGTGTATCATTCTTTAAAGGTTTCTGATTTGTATAAGCTTTGTACATTGGGTACATTATGTAGACTGTATTAAGTTCAGGAAGTAAAGTAACTTATTAGCTCACAAAGTTCCTGTCTGGACCGAGACCATATGTTCCTGCCATGAACAGTTAAATCCAGAAAATATCAAAATATTCAGAAAATTATGAGTTTTTTTTAACGGACGGACATCTTCTGGTTTTCCCTTTGTTTTGTCCAGTACCCTGTACTCCAAAACAATCAGATGTCCCATCTGTTGAGCAGACTTGAAAATCAGATGTTATTGAAGTATTGGAGTAAACTGAATAGGGAGCCACACCCATTACTGGATGGGTCGGAAGC
>NC_041389.1:579960501-579980000 GCF_002162155.2 Triticum dicoccoides | reverse complement strand
GTCGCCGGGGGGGGGGGGCACGGGCAGCGGCGCGGCCGGATGGGGGTGGAAGTGGGAGAGCAAGCGCGCGAGAGTCTAGCGTGCGGGAGCTGGCGCAGCAAATAAGCGACGCGCGATTGCGTTTCGGCCAGCGCGCTGAACTGCATATGCCGCGCGCACTGTTTTTGCGCGCCCGCTGGAGCAACTAC
Source organism: Triticum dicoccoides (assembly GCF_002162155.2). Classification (NCBI taxonomy): domain Eukaryota; kingdom Viridiplantae; phylum Streptophyta; class Magnoliopsida; order Poales; family Poaceae; genus Triticum; species Triticum dicoccoides. The sequence continues at coordinate 579,979,812 of NC_041389.1, read as the reverse complement.
AGCGGTTGCACGCGCGCTAAAACGCCCACTTTTACGGCGCGGCGCTAGTTTGACGCGGTCGTTGGAGATGCTCTAATCGCTCCCTCCAGAAAAAGGCAGCACTTGACGTACCTATATAAAGGCTGCACGGCTGCTTCGCTTCCACCGCCACCGCCGCAGAACACTCAACCGTTGCTCCACCGCCGTCGCAATCCGTCGTCATACCACGTTCTCGGTCATCCACCACCGCTACCCCCCGGCGTCCCCTGCACCCCACGCATACCCCAACGTCGCCTGTAAGGTGTTCTCCGCACCGCCTCCACCGATGGCCTGATCCGGTTTTCGTCCCGCTCCTCGGCTTCTCGATGCCCCAACGTCGCCTCTCACCTTCGACCTCTTCCAGCGCCCTCCCCGTCCCCGTACGGCCTCCTCCAACGACCTCACTAACTAGGTTCGTCGTCTACTCTACACCGATGCTCACCTGTAAGGTGTTCGGTCAATTGCCTCAACTGAGCCAAGTCTAGATACCGGACAAGCGTGGAGCTAGTTTGGCCGCCGAGACCTCCAAAACGGCGCTTGATGTTCGACAACCGCTCGTGTGCAGGCCACCCTGGTTACTGTCGATGGGAACTATGGCGAGCGCCCACGGGGTTGGTGCCGACTTCAAGGACGAGGATGCCTCGAGAATACGGAGATGTGGCCCGCCTGACCGCTTGAGCTTGCTGCTGCTTTTCCAGGAACCACCAGCGTAAGTCTTCACCTATGGTCTGATCGTATATTTTTAGTTACATACAAATTTTGCAAATCTTTGTGAATCATCCCCTCTCGCGAGCACCTCGATGTTGTCTCGCAGGTCCAACGCCTTCACAGTCTTCGGCCACCTGCGGCAACCCCAGGGTTGGCGTTGTGTCCCAGGCTGCAGGACAGCCCTGCTCCGGCAGCCTCGCCTAGCAGCTCTGGCACATGTGCAGGACGCGTCCCTGCCGTTCCCGTGCGACCATGAAGCTGTGGAGGATCCCCCCTTCCATTGTGGAGATGGTTTCTATTTCGCTAGAGGGAGTTTCATTTCTCGCCGAAAAAATCTCAATCCTTTAGTACAACTGCGGTTCTCTTCAATCATCCATTATTCAGGTTTATGGAACTACATTTCTTTACTGAGTAGCTAGCACTTCTTTTCTCAATGCTCTTTTTCCAGTTAGTGACATGCTGTCAGCGATCATTTGGTGCTGATGTTTCAACCTTGCCCCTAATTATCCCTTGATTTTCTCCTCCAGTGTATGAGATCTTGGGTGAGTGCTACTATGATAGAAGATGCGTAAATAATGTTTTAGTAATGGATGTTGGTTGCCTTTGTGAGAAGCTCTCAGGTAAAAAATAAATGCAAGATGATTGTTTTGAAGTACCAATGCACATTGCAATACACGTATCTACTTTAAATTCGTTAGGGACAACTAGATGCATGTGTATCATTCTTTAAAGGTTTCTGATTTGTATAAGCTTTGTACATTGGGTACATTATGTAGACTGTATTAAGTTCAGGAAGTAAAGTAACTTATTAGCTCACAAAGTTCCTGTCTGGACCGAGACCATATGTTCCTGCCATGAACAGTTAAATCCAGAAAATATCAAAATATTCAGAAAATTATGAGTTTTTTTTAACGGACGGACATCTTCTGGTTTTCCCTTTGTTTTGTCCAGTACCCTGTACTCCAAAACAATCAGATGTCCCATCTGTTGAGCAGACTTGAAAATCAGATGTTATTGAAGTATTGGAGTAAACTGAATAGGGAGCCACACCCATTACTGGATGGGTCGGAAGCAAATTGTTCAAATTTCTAGAGTTTCTATGATATGCCTGTGCTCTTGTATCGCGCTAACGAAAGCTATTTTGCCGTTGTGGTATTTGGTTACACATCCAGCCCAGATATTAGATTGTTATAGGCTAATTGTTTCTCTATTTTTGGTTGTGCTTCCTGATTGACGGTATATGTTCTGCTGCAGGCTGTGTACAAGGAAGCAGTATGGTCGTAGGTGGTTATCCTTGCATGTGCTTATGTATTGATCAATTGATTTTAGATTACTGTCGATCGTCTGATGGTTCATGGACCTGAGTACCTGGAACTGACCCCCTTCCATGTGATACAGCAGGCATGAGCATGGTGACAAAAACTAATTGCAGGCCAGGGAGGTTAGTATAAGGCAAGCTGTTTAAATTTTCATGATGCAACACCCATCAAGTATTCAGTTGGGATTTCAAAACCGGGATAACTAAATACTGGGAGATGATAGACAATTTTCCAGGTAACTCTTGTGATTTTTGAATGTAGGACCTGAATAGTTGATGTGTGTAGCAGAAGAATGCAGAGCGACTAATTATTTGAGATAATTTTTTAACCTCAAATAGGATAATGTGGGATATTATACTTGTCCGTAACCATGAGTATTGGTTCATCATGTCTGCACTAAGAAGGCAATGAACATGAACCAAATAATTGATCCGACTTAATTTTGTTTCTTTGCTCTATGTATGGTAACACGTCTCTGTCATGCTTATTCTTAACTGCCACATTTATGGACAAGAACTCATAAGTCAGTTTAGTTCCTCTTTTCTGTTCTACTCTTTCTTATAGCATTAAGGGCATCGTGCGATAGTTAGCAGGTTCTTTTTGTGGTTGGTCAGGGCATCCTGCTGCATAGTTCGACCATTTTATTTAGTATAATTGAGAAACACGTCACTTGATTTTTCTTTCAAATTACATTGATGAGACAATAGATCAGAAATCCCATTTGGAGCTCGGCCTCCAGTGAGGCCTCCAAATTCAAATTTGAAATTTCATCAAAATTCATATTTTTACATTTCAAAAAATTCTGAAAATAAATACAGATATACATGAAGGCATAACACACATGTGTGTAAATTTTCAGTTCAGTATACATTGAAATGAGGGTTGTGCAAAAAAACAAATCTGGGGCTGTTCAACACACGATACTATTCATCCTCCCATGCCATGAATTTGTCTTTTTTGTATAGGTCACAACTCAAGGTATTTCATCATGAATTTTTACACACATGTGGGTTACATCCTTACATACATGCATATTTCTTTTCAGAATTTTTTGAACAATAAAAGTTTGAATTTGAATTTTTCAAAAATAAAGGCCTTCATGGAGCTTGGCCTCCAAAATGCCTCTCTCGACAATAGATTGGCTATATAGTGTAAGTTTGTAGCGTGACCGTGAGGTCTATTGCCCACTAAAATTTCATATACTTCAGTTCTTTAAATGATGTTTAGATAGATGGATTTTCTTTCATTCATTATGCATTTCAATGTTAACTTCCTCACTACCCATTAATTTCCAATGTTCATATGTGAAGACATGCTCATATGCACTTCTACTTCTCACATGGTTAACCGTTTTTTTTGGAATAGAAAGGCAGGATGGATATTGTTTCAGTGTCGGTATTCTTTATTCTTCAGTGTCAATTGCCTGACCCTTGAGCTCATTATCTCCCATTCGTTCAAGACAACAAGATAAAGAAGTAACATGTCATGTGCATCCATTGAGAAATAGTTCTGAATTAGCCTACTGAAAACTATTGTAGTATATAGTTTGAGCAGGAACAATGTATTGTGAAAATTAGTGATTTTTCACTAATAGGACGTTTACTAATTTCGAGTGTAATTTCTTTCATTTATGCACTAACTGCTGATCCTACTATGCTGCTACATGAGGTCTGGAACAATTTTTTTTTGTTATGAAGCACATGGATTATAAAGGTTGTAATAATGAAGTATCCTTATAAGGTGTTTGGTTCACACTTCTGTAACGTAGCGTCGTAGCCTAAGTTCAGAATTCTTTTGCAGCTCTGCCTTGGTTGTTACTCACCTTCACTTCACTCTCCATTAGCCATGTCACATTGGCTAGCGTTGTAGAGAGGTCGCCTCGGTATCTTCTCAAATTGCGCACATGCCAGAATATTGATGAGAATAATCAACTGTGCTCCTCTATCTACTGTCCGACACCTCCACCTTACATAATCCTAGGCCTCATGCAAAATGAATGTATGTTCTTGAGATCCTGCCTAAAATATGGCAGAGGGACTTCAGAAAGGTTTCCCATGTATAGTACAGTAAAGCTGGCATATTCAGTGATTAAGTGGTGGTATTGAATTATAATCCGACATGTTATCTTGAGTAGACTGTCGTCATGCGGATTCTTGTTTTCCTGAACACCCTACTGAAATATTCACATGCTATGTTGCTTTCTAAACTAAGTGCTACATTTGGTTAGCATAGTATATGCCGATTAATTGCTAAACCACAACCAAGTCATGTGCAAGAATTTGCACGAGCTTTAAATCATATCATCACCAGTATCAATCTCGCTGGCGGACGCACTAGAATGGTATAAGATGGCAATGGTTGTAGCTGGCGGCCGCACTAGAATGGTATAAGATGGCAATAGTTGTAACATGCCCGGTCTTTAGCAATGTGTACATCTTTCTTTGTAAATATATATTGACTACGGCGTTTAATCTTATTAGTAAATTGTCAATGCATACATCCTTTTGTGCAAGATGCATCACATAGGGTGAGAATAATTGTATCCTTTCCAGTTTGCTTCTATGTGTTACTTATATGCAACAAAGTTTTAAGATGTAATGCCTTTTTTCCGTTTGGAAAGCTGATTATTGTACAATGCAAATGAATGAAATATAAACCCTCTTTAAGGGTATATAGTTGACAATCCACATGGTACTTCTACTTTTATTTAAAATTCACTGCATATAACAAAGACACCATCTATAAGCATTACATATTGCCGGGTTGCGGCGTACCGCCGCACGGATAAAGCTAGTTTGATACGACTTCCTGATCTAGAAGAAACCCCGAGCTTTTTGATTTCCTCTCCTGTAGCCGCGCACGCCGGAGCTACTGAGCAGAGACCTCCTACCGCCGCCGCAGCCGCTGAGCGAGGCCGTGATTCCCAGGCGAAATCGCGATGATCAGACGGCACAGCGCGTGGCCGACGCAAGCGTTGAAATTGGCCGATCTTTTTCCAATAGAATTGCTACATTGAACTGCTTCGGCCTAGGATGAATTCCTCGAGGCCTTATCTCAGGTGGGGACGGAAACGGTGGCCTGGGCAATGGCCAAGTAGCGTATGTGCAGTACGCGCTCTCAAGGGCGTCCTTGTAGCGCGGCCATCGCGGCCCTCGGGTAGGCTTGCTCGCGGAACCTGACTATGAGGGGTCAAGAGAGTCTCACGGTGGTATTTGCAGCGGCGCAAGACGGCCTCCATTACCTTGAGGCAGACGCAGCCGTTGTCGACGGCAAGAACGCGTAAGCCTTCCGGGAACTTGTCCTCCGCCGAAGCCTCCATCCTCTGCCTTTTGCCCCCACCCATAGCCACCATGTTTTCCGAAATTAGATCCCTGAGTTTACCACCTCCTACGTACAATGGCTTCCACGCGGCAGCAAGAACTGAACAATGAGGTGAGAGATCTGGAGGATGCAGGGGGGCTTTTTATAGGAGGAGAGGAAGTGCAAGTCTTGCGGTCCAGAGGTGGAAGGCACTCTGCCCCCGTGCGTGTGTGCACTGCATGCACTACTTTCTACTCCATATTTACATTGTGGTGTGTCTGTCTGTGCCGTCGGCCCATAGTTCCTTCCATGAGAGGAGAGCAAAACCACAGGTCTGTTGCTGTTTTATAGCTCCGAAGGTGTTCAAGGTCGCGCCATATGTCATCATGGGCTAGTGCCGGCGCCGGCCTGCATTTGGCCACATTTTTTCAAAAAGGGGCGCTTTATTAATTAAAATGTTTAAGCATTACATCCTGCCTTTGCATAATGAAGATGCACACAGCCAAATAAGGTTTTCTCAGACAATCAAATAACGAAGATGTAGTTGGCCACATACAATACAAGTATACAACACGGTGCTGGGAGTGGGAGCAGACATGCCGCAGCGTCTTTGGTGATGGGCGGTGGGCGCGTGTACCCAGACGTCGCCGTCCGTGGAACCATGGCAGAGAAGATGGAGTTTAGAGGAGGGTAGAGGGGAAACAAGCACGCGAGCAGTCATCGGCCGGAGCAACTTGGCACGTGCTCCCGGTCGGCTGTAGTTTCTTCAATCGCCTGTACTCTAACGCAGCAGTCCATTTGGATATGTTTTGTGTCCATTTCATTTTTATTCAGTCGCGTGCACTCTGCTTCCTTCTGTATTTTTGCACATGAGTTTAGAGGTGGGGTGGAGTATGGAGTATTGTTTGGAGAGAGTTGTGAATTGTGTTGAGAAATTATATGTTTTCAGTTCTGTGTTGCCGTGCTTCACATTCTTAAATAAAATGTGGCTGCACTACTTTTCCTTGACAAAGTGGCTGCACCACATTGTTGCAGAATCCAGGAGGGTGATCATTCTTCAAAAAAATATGGCAGAAGAGAAGGGCGTCAAGGCTAGTGACAGCGAGGAGACGGTGGATGGAGCGGACTGCCGGGCCGGCGGCGATTCGGGAATGAGGGACCAATATATTACAATGTTCTCACATTTTATGGGATTCCCTGCTTCTTCAATCAGTAACGAGGGACCAATATATTACAGTGTTTTGATAGTTTTGACAGTGGTGATTCTATGAGAAGCATCATGAGAAGGGAATGGTTCCTCGTGAAACCTGAGATGACGCGCGCTCAGAAGTTGACGGTTTTCCTAACTCCTAGGACTTGGCCGAAGGCGTCAAAGGTCACGCCGATGTCATCGTGGGCTAGCCCCACCGCCGGCCTGCAGTTGGCCACATACGGTTACAATACAACACGGTGCTGGGAGTGGGACACGCCACGGTGTGTTTGGTGATGGGCGGCGGGCCATGGCAGAGAAAATTGAGTTTAGAGGTAGGGTAGAGGGGAAACAAGCATGTAAGCAGCCATCACCACGTGCTCCTGGTCGGCCGTAGTTCCTTTGCCCGTACTCTCACGCAACAGTCCATTCCGATATGTTGTGTCCATTTCATTTTTATTCAGCCACGCCGTGCAGTCTGCTACCTTGTGTCCATTTTGCACAAGTTTAGACGTGGGGAGGAGTACGTAGTAATGTTTGGAGAGAGTAGTAATTTGTGTTGAGGAAGTATATATTTCAGTTCTGTGTTTTGGTATAGCCGCGCTTCACATTCTTAAATAAATTGTGGCGGCACCATTTTTTTGTTTGACAAAGTGGCTGCACCACGTTATGTAGAGTCCACTTATATAAAATGTGGCTGAGCCGCTTGATCCATAAGCCTGGCGCTACTGCTGCACCACTACTTGCGCTCTCAATGCAATCTGGATGCAAGGTAAGTATCTAGTCTTGTGGTGTACCCCAGATGTCTGCAAACAAAACGGATCACCCTGCCAACAAGATGGTGAGGTAATACCAGACCTTCCAGAGGTATAAACTGGTGACCTAAACTGCAAGTGAATCACAATTGTGTGTGCTAGAGGTGCACAAATCTGGATTATATGAAAGTACTAGCGGACTTTTGCTTTCTAAATAAAATATGTAGAAAAGTTGTGTTAGTAAGTTATGCCAGTTTTGCCGACTTGAACATTTGTGGAATGTTTTCTGATTCCCATTGTAGTGGAAGCTTGAATTACATATGATGAAACATTGAGCATTTGAGTTGTAAGCCTGTAACCAATTTCTCGAGATAGAAAGTGTACAGGTTTCAATGGACGGCTGCCCACTGTCTGTCTTAAGTGTTAACATTATAGAATCATTTGATGCTTCCTAATTCCCATTGTAGTGGAAGCTTGAATTACATATGATGAAACACAGTCTTTTATCTAGCTTATTAAACCAGTTTTGTGTAGCTCTGAATTAATGTTCAGATTTACTACCATTTGTACCCTGCCCATAATATAGTACTCCCTCCGACCCATAATATAAGAGCGTTTTTTATGGAGAGAGTGGATTTACCTTTGCTTTTGCTGTTATGCTAGCTCATTTATTGTACTTATTATCTGATCATATCACATTGTATGGCATAGCATTCGTCTAATGGATATTTGAATATCATCGACTACTACAAATGCCCAGAAATAATTAATTGTGTGGACTCCCATGTGCCTAATTTAAGTGCATTACAATTTTATATTTATACCTGCTAACCAATACGGACTAACATTGCAGATAAATCTCTCTATAAACTTCATGTATAGTTGTCATTCCACTCGCCACAGTTACATCCCAGTGCATGGTCTTCCTCTGTGTTATATAAACTAGTGGGTTTATCCACATATTTGTGCAGCTAAATTTGTTCAACGGTGTTAAATTAATTTGTGGTTTGCATATTCTTATATTAACACCGAGACGATGGCAGTCTATTGTGTCCAATTTTGAGTTTCAATAAAGTTTGTAGCCAATATATGAGGTGAGGTATTTAATGCCAAACAAACTGTTATTCCACTAAATTTACCGCTATGAAGCATCGTCACAAGGATGGTTAAAAATATATAAGTTGTCAAAACAATAGTTTAAAAAGAATGATTGAACCTTTCCTCCGCTAAGAGTATTATCGACGTTGGTTTGTGACTACAGGAGACTGAAGGAATTGTGGGTGATGGATCACCACGCAAAATTAGAGCTCATGTATTGCACGCCTTGGTATTCATTGTAATTTATTTATTTTTGCATTGCAATAGAAAACAAACTCAAATGACTGAAATGGTGCAGATTCTTCTATTACAAGAACACAAGAAAAAAACAGATTTGTTCGAGCATTTCATCAAAGTAGTAATCAGTTGCTAATGCAGACATGTACATAGCCAGGCAATGAACTACCCAGCATAGCTCCAAGTGGTCGCATTCAATAGCACTTTTGGAGTTTTGTTCTTGCCAAAAAAGAATTTCTTGGGTTTTTTTAATTTTGAAATTGAACAATACACAGCTGCATGCAGTATGATTGCTGAAAAATATATTATTATAACGATTAAACCTCCTGCTCTTAAAGTTGTTTGCATAGTTGATATGTTTGATTTTTTAAAATGGTTACTTGATCATGGTTTTCATTTTAATAGTTGGCAGATGGAAAGGATTCATGAACCATCGACATGATGCCAGAATTATCTTCATCTAATAATACAGTGATTTGTTCTAAATTTCATCAAAAAGTAGGCTAAATTTCGTCAAATGTAGTAGCAATCCGTGGTAATGTCATGGAAAAACATCTAAATTTAGTGATTTGTTCTTAATTCAACAAAGAGGATTGAGATAGTTTCCTTTTCATCAGGCAATATATAGAGCTAAATTTCATCAAGCAATCAGTGGCAGAAGCTAGCTAGGTCGAGACCAGCCGAGCAGGGGAGACCGTACTGGAGTGTGGATCCTGCTCCTCCCACTGACCAGTTGAGGGCTCCCTGTTACGTCACTTGCGTGAGCTGGACTTGTGGTTGTTGGCTGTTGCGTGGGCTGAACAAGTGTCCTGTAGGCTTCAGTTTGTGCCTATTTCAGCCTGCAGTCTATATAATACTAGCACGAAGAAGCGCAACGTACGCGTGACCGTTTTCATCTGTATTTTCCCGAAATAAACTAGAAAATAACATGTATTAAGCGATAAAATAAAATGGAAAGGAGGCACAAATTATATCTTTATCCCATGATCTACGTAGGCACGTAGTCAACATTAAATGATTTAATAAATTAAGCAAACCGGTTGATCTATTAATATTTTTTCCGTACGTTGTTCCGGTTTATTCAGGTGAACTATTATAGATTACAATTTGGTTACTATTATGGTTTATGGTTCGGGTGGTTTAAAGTTTTTGTTTCATTCAGGTGTTGTTCCATTTTCACTGGTTCTGCTGTTCCGTGTTGTATGAAAATCATATTAATTTGGGTGCCCGGTTCAAATAGGTACTGTTCACTGGTGTCGATGTAAATGAAAGGTAGAAGATTAAAAAAGTCAAACGAAAAAACAGAAAAATCAAACCTTCCCGCTTTAGTATATTGAACTACTATTCACTGATGGTGATGTAAATGAACGGTGAAGAATAAAAAAAGTCAAAAAAAAGGAAAAGCAAAGCCTTCCCGCTTTAGTATAGTAACTTATATAGGTATATCTAAGTTTTTTGTTGCTTAAATCATTGGTATTCCACCCCTGGCTCCGCCCATGCCGTGACTCGCCGGAGCTCCGCCGCGCTTCTCCCTTGGCTCGGTCGGCCATTGCATGCCCCCGATTCCAACGCCCGGCGCCGTGTATTTCTGATTCACCGCCTCCCGAGGCCCCGAGTTCTGACGAGGAGGTCCTCAAGGATAGACGAGAGATGATTGCGGGCGGTGGAGAGATGGGAGACGCGCCGGGAGTAGCACCCGTGCCACGGGCGGCGCTCGCCCAGTGCTTGACGTGCCCGCTTGCAAGGGCTACTTCCGAGAGGCCAGCGCCTTCAACCTCAACCATTGTGGCCACACATGTGAGTTCTGTTCCTACCCTCGCCCCCGCCTCCCTTTCTCTACTCTTTTGTGTCGCGCTGCGGCATTCCTACGCCCCGCCAAAGGCCGCCCCGCCCGTGGTTGTGATGCAAGGTTAATGCCCAATGCCGTCCTCTACAGTCATGTGTCGTCTGTTCTCGGTTGGTCTTCCCTGGTTGGTGTTAATTTGATACGACTTCTTGGTCTAGAAGAAACCCCGAGCTTTTTGATTGCCTGCACAGCGGTCTGGCCGTGGCAGCCACCTTGCGGTGGAGACATTTCCTCTCCTGTAGCCGCGCACGCCGGAGCTACCGAGCAGAGACCTCGTACCGCCGCCGCAGCCACCGAGCGAGGCCATGATTCCCAGGCGAAATCGCGATGATCAGACGGCGCAGCGCGTGGCCGACGCGAGCATTGAAATCGACCGATTTTTTTCCAATGGAATTCCTACATTGAGCCGCTTCCGCCTAGGATGAATTCCTCGAGGCCTTATGTCAAGGGGGGCGGCGGAAATTTTGGCCTGGGCAAAGGCCAAGTAGCGTATGTGCAGTACCCGGCGTCCTTGTAGCGCGGCGGCCCTCGGGTCAGCTTGCTCGCGGAACCTGACTATGAGGGATAAAGAGAGACTCACGGTGGTATATGCAGCGGCACAAGATGGCCTCCATTACCTAGAGGCAGACGCAGTCGTCGTCAACGGCAAGAACGCGTAACCTCTCCGGGAACTTGTCCTCCGCCGGAGCCTCCATCCTCTGCCATTTTCCCCCACCCATAGCCGCCATGTTTTCCAAAATTCTACCCACCTGGCAAGGCAAATGCCATGAAGAAAAGACTAATTAAAACAACGGGGGCTAACCAACACAAACCCCGCAACAATCTAGGAGCACAACCCAAAACCTCTATTAGATCCCTGAGTTTTCCACCTCCTACGTACAATGGCTTCCACTCGGCAGCAAGAACTGAACAATGTGGATTTGAGAGGACTGTAGTGGTGAGAGGTCTGGAGGATGCAGGGAGCTTTTTATAGGAGGAGAGGGGGTGGAAGTCTTGCGGTCCAGAGGTGGAAGGCGCTCTGCCCCCTTGCGTGTGTGCACTGCATGCACTACTTTCTACGTACTCCATAATTTCTGCAGATACAATATTTACATTGCGGTGTGTCTGTTTGTGCCGTCGGCCCATAGTCCCTTTCCGGAGAGGAGAGCAAAACCACGGGAATGTTGCTGTTTTATAGCTCCGAAGGCGTCGAAGGTCGCGCCATATGTCATCGTAGGCCAGTGCCAGCGCCGGTCTGCATTTGGCCACATTTTTAGAAAAGGGGCACTTTATTACATAAAATGTTTAAGCATTACACCCGGCCTCTGCATAACGAAGATGCACACAGCCAAATAAGTTTCTCTCACATGATCAAATAACGAAGATGCAGTTGGCCACATACAATACAAGTATACAACACGGTGCTGGGAGTGGGAGCGGACATGCCGCAACGCCTTTGGTGATGGGCGGTGGGCGCGTGTACCCAGACGTCGCCGTCTGTGGAGCCATGGCAGAGAAGATGGAGTTTAGAGGAGGGTAGAAGGGAAACAAGCACGCGAGCAGTGATCGGCCGGAGCAACTTGGCACGTTCTCCCGGTCGGATGTAGTTTCTTCGATCGCCTGTACTCTCACGCGTGCACTCTGCCTCGTTCTGTATTTTTGCAGATGAGTTTAGAGGTGGGTGGAGTATGTAGTATTGTTTGGAGAGAGTTGTGAATTGTGTTGAGAAAGTATATATTTTCAGTTCTTGTTGCCGCGCTTCACATTCTTAAATAAAATGTGGCTGCACTACTTTTCCTTGAGAAAGTGGCTGCACCACATTGCTGTAGAATCCAGGAGCTAGGGTGCTCATTCTTAAAAAATATGTGGCAGAAGAGAAGGGCGTCACGGCTAGTGACAGCGAGGAGATGGTGGATGGAGCGGACTGCTGGGCTGGCGGCGATTCAGGAATGAGGGACCAATATATTACAATGTTCTGACATTTTATGGGATTCCGTGCTTCTTCAATCAGTAATGAGGGACCAATATATTACAGGGTTCTGACAGTTCTGATATCTATGAGAAGGGAATGGTTCCTCGTGGAACCTGAGATGACGCGCGCTCAGAAGTTGACGGTGGTCCTAACTCCCACGACTTGCCCGAAGGCGTCAAAGGTCGCGCCGATCTCATCGTGGGCTAGCCCCACCGCCAGCCTGCAGTTGGCTACATGCAATTACAATACAACACGGTGCTGGGAGTGGGACACGCCGTGCTGTGTTTGGGGATGGATGGCGGGCCATGGCAGAGAAAATTGAGTTTAGAGGTAGGGTAGATGGGAAACAAGCATGCAAGCAGCCATCACCACGTGCTCCTGGTCGGCCGTAGTTCCTTTGCCCGTATTCTCACACAACAGTCCATTCCGATATGTTGTGTCCATTTCATTTTTATTCAGCCACGCCGTGCAGTCTTCTTCCTTGTGTCCATTTTGCACAAGTTTAGAGGTGGGGAGGAGTACGTAGTAATGTTTGGAGAGAGTAGTAATTTGTGTCGAGGAAGTATATATTTCAGTTCTGTGTTTTGGTATAGCCGCGCTTCACATTCTTAAATAAATTGTGGCGGCACCATTTTTTTTGTTTGACAAAGTGGCTGCACCACATTATGTAGAGTCCACTTATATAAAATGTGGCTGAGCCGCTTGATCCATAAACCTGGCGCTACTGCTGCACCACTACTTGCGCTCTCAATGCATTCTGGATGCAAGGTAAGTACCTAGTCTTGTGGTGTACCCCAGATGTCCGCAAACAAAACGGATCACCCTGCCAACAAGATGGTGAGGTAATACCAGACCTTCCAGAGGTATAAACTGGTGACCTAAACTGCAAGTGAATCACAATTGTGTGTGCTAGAGGTGCACAAATCTGGATTATATGAAAATACTAGCGGACTTTTGCTTTCTAAATAAAATATGTAGAAAAGTTGTGTTAGTAAGTTATGCCAGTTTTGCCGACTTGAACATTTGTGGAATGTTTTCTGATTCCCATTGTAGTGGAAGCTTGAATTACATATGATGAAACATTGAGCATTTGAGTTGTAAGCCTGTAACCAATTTCTCGAGATAGAAAGTGTACAGGTTTCAATGGACGGCTGCCCACTGTCTGTCTTAAGTGTTAACATTATAGAATCATTTGATGCTTCCTAATTCCCATTGTAGTGGAAGCTTGAATTACATATGATGAAACACAGTCTTTTATCTGGCTTATTAAACCAGTTTTGTGTAGCTCTGAATTAATGTTCAGATTTACTACCATCTGTACCCTGCCCATAATATAGTACTCCCTCTGACCCATAATATAAGAGCGTTTTTTATGGAGAGAGTGGATTTACCTTTGCTTTTGCTGTCATGCTAGCTCATTTATTGTACTTATTATCTGATCATATCACATTGTATGGCATAGCATTCGTCTAATGGATATTTGAATATCATCGACCACTACAAATGCCCAGAAATAATTAATTGTGTGGACTCCCATGTGCCTAATTTAAGTGCATTACAATTTTATATTTATACCTGCTAACCAATACGGACTAACAGTGCAGATAAATCTCTCTATAAACTTCATGTATAGTTGTCATTCCACACACCACAGTTACATCCCAGTGCATGGTCTTCCTCTGTGTTATATAAATTAGTGGGTTTATCCACATATTTGTGCAGCTAAATTTGTTCAACGGTGTTAAATTAATTTGTGGTTTGCATATTCTTATATTAACACCGAGACGATGGCAGTCTATTGTGTGCAATTTTGAGTTCAATAAAGTTTGTAGCCAATATATGAAATACAACATCTTGTTTTGTAATTTTCATCAGCGAGGTATTTAACGCCAAACAAACTGTTATTTCACTAAATTTACCGCTATGAACAATCGTCACAAGGATGGTTAAAAATATATAAGTTGTCAAAACAATAGTTTAAAAAGAATGATTGAACCTTTCCTCCGCTAAGAGTATTATCGACCTTGGTTTGTGACTACAGGAGACTGAAGTAATTGTGGGTGATGGATCACCACGCAAAATTATAGCTCATGTATTGCACTCCTTGGTATTCATTGTAATTTATTTATTTTTGCATTGCAATAGAAAACAAACTCAAATGTCTGAAATGGTGCAGATTCTTCTATTACAAGAACGCAAGAAAAAACAGATTTGTTCGAGCATTTCATCAAAGTAGTAATCAGTTGCTAATGCAGACATGTACAAAGCCTGGCAATGAACTATCCAGCATAGCTCCAAGTGGTCGCATTCAACAGCACTTTTGGAGTTTTGTTCTTGCCAAAAAAGAATTTCTTGGGTTTGTTTAATTTTGAAATTGAACAATACACAACTGCATGCTGTATGATTGCTGAAAAATATATTATTATAATGATTAAACCTCCTGCTCTTAAAGTTGTTTGCATAGTTGATATGTTTGATTTTTTAAAATGGTTACTTGATCATGGTTTTCATTTTAATAGTTGGCAGATGGAAAGGATTCATGAACCATCGACATGATGCCAGAATTATCTTCATCTAATAATACAGTGATTTGTTCTAAATTTCATCAAAAAGTAGGCTAAATTTCGTCAAATGTAGTAGCAATCCGTGGTAATGTCATGGACAAACATCTAAATTTAGTGATTTGTTCTTAATTCAACAAAGAGGATTGAGATAGTTTCCTTTTCATCAGGCAATATATAGAGCTAAATTTCATCAAGCAATCAGTGGCAGAAGCTAGCTAGGTCGGGACCAGCCGAGCAGGGGAGAGCGTACTGGAGTGTGGATCATGCTCCTCCCACTGACCAGTTGAGGGCTCCCTGTTACGTCACTTGCGTGAGCTGGACTTGTGGTTGTTGCCTATTGCGTGGGCTGAACAAGTGTCCTGTAGGCTTCAGTTTGTGCCTATTTCAGCCTGCAGTCTATATAATACTAGCACGAAGAAGCGCAACGCACGCGTGACCGTTTTCATCTGTATTTTCCTGAAATAAACTAGAAAATACCATGTATTAATCGATAAAATATAATGGAAAGGAGGCCACAAATTATATCTTTATCCCATGATCTATGTAGGCACGTAGTCAACATTAAATGATTTAATAAATTAAGCAAACCGGTTGATCTATTAATATTTTTTCCATACGTTGTTCCCGTTTATCCAGGTGAGCTATTATAGATTACAATTTGGTTACTATTATGGTTTATGGTTCGGGTGGTTTAAAGTTTTTGTTTTATTCAGGTGTTGTTCCATTTTCACTGGTTCTGCTGTTCCGTGTTGTATGAAAATCATATAATTTTGGGTGCCCGGTTCAAATGGGTCCTGTTCACTGGTGTCAATGTAAATGAAAGGTAGAAGATTAAAAAAGTCAAACGAAAAAACAGAAAAAGCAAACTTCCCGCTTTAGTATATTGAACTACTATTCACTGATGGTGATGTAAATGAACAGTGAAGAATAAAAAAAAGTCAAAAAAAGGAAAAGCAAAGCCTTCCCGCTTTAGTATAGTAACTTATATAGGTATATCTAAGTTTTTTGTTGCTTAAATCATTAGTATTCCACCCCTGGCTCCGCCCATGCCGTGACTCGCCGGAGCTCCGCCGCGCTTCTCCCTTGGCTCGGTCGGCCATTGCATGCCCCCGATTCCAACGCCTGGCGCCGTGTATTTCTGATTCACCGCCTCCCGAGGCCCCTAGTTCTGACGAGGAGGTCCTCAAGGATAGACGAGAGATGGTTGCGGGCGGTGGAGAGATGGGAGATGTGCCGGGAGTAGCTCCCGTGCCACGGGCGGCGCTCGCCCCGTGCTTGACGTGCCCGCTTGCAAGGGCTACTTCCGAGAGGCTAGCGCCTTCAACCTCAACCGCTGCGGCCACACATGTGAGTTCTGTTCCTACCCTCGCCCCCGCCTCCCTTTCTCTACTCTTTTGTGTCGCGCCGCGGCATTCCTGCGCCCCGCCAACTGCAGCCCCGGCCGTGGTTGTGATGCAAGGTTAATGCCCAATGCCGTCCTCTACAGTCATGTGTCGTCTGTTCTCGGTTGGTCTTCCCTGGTTGGCGTTAATTTGATACGACTTCTTGGTCTAGAAGAAACCCCGAGCTTTTTGATTGCCTGCACTGCGGTCTGGCCGTGGCAGCCACCTTGCGGTGGAGACATTTCCTCTCCTGTAGCCGCGCACGCCGGAGCTACCGAGCAGAGACCTCATACCGCCGCCGCAGCCACCGAGCGAGGCCATGATTCCCAGGAGAAATTCCGATGATCAGACGGCGCAGCGCGTGGCCGACGCGAGCGTTGAAATCGACCGATCTTTTTCCAATGGAATTCCTACATTGAGCCGCTTCCGCCTAGGATGAATTCCTCGAGGCCTTATGTCAAGGGGGGCGGCGGAAATTGTGGCCTGGGCAAAGGCCAAGTAGCGTATGTGCAGTACCCGGCGTCCTTGTAGCGCGGCGGCCCTCGGGTCGACTTGCTCGCGGAACCTGACTATGAGGGATAAGGAGAGACTCACGGTGTTATATGCAGCGGCACAGGACGGCCTCCATTACCTAGAGGCAGACGCAGTCGTCGTCAACGGCAAGAACGGGTAAGCTCTCCGGGAACTTGTCCTCCGCCGGAGCCTCCATCCTCTGCCTTTTTCCCCCACCCATAGCCGCCATGTTTTCCAAAATTCTACCCACCTGGCAAGGCAAATGCCATGAAGAAAAGACTAATTAAAACAACAGGGGCTAACCAACACAAACCTCGCAACAATCTAGAAGCACAACCCAAAACCTCTATTAGATCCCTGAGTTTTCCACCTCCTATGTACAATGGCTTCCATCCGGCAGCAAGAACTGAACAATGTGGATTTGATAAGACTGTAGTGGTGAGAGGTCTGGAGGATGCAGGGGGCTTTTTATAGGAGGAGAGGGGGTGGAAGTCTTGCGGTCCAGAGATGGAAGGTGCTCTGCCCCCTTGCGTGTGTGCACTGCATGCACTACTTTCTAATGACTCCATAATTTCTGCAGATACAATATTTACATTGCGGTGTGTCTGTTTGTGTCAGCGGCCCATAGTTCCTTTCAGGAGAGGAGAGCAAAACCACGGGTCTGTTGCTGTTTTATAGCTCCGAAGGCGTCGAAGGTCGCGCCATATGTCATCGTAGGCCAGTGCCGGCGCTGGCCTGCATTTGGCCACATTTTTCGAAAAGGGGCACTTTATTACATAAAATGTTTAAGCATTACACCCGGCCTCTGCATAACAAAGATGCACACGGCCAAATAAGTTTCTCTCACACGATCAAATAACGAAGATGCAGTTGGCCACATACAATACAAGTATACAACACGGTGCTGGGAGTGGGAGCGGACATGCCACAGCGCCTTTGGTGATGAGCGGTGGGCGCGTGTACCCAGACGTCGCCGTCTGTGGAGCCATGGCAGAGAAGATGGAGTTTAGAGGAGGGTAGAGGGGAAACAAGCACGCGAGCAGTCACCGGCCGGAGCAACTTGGCACGTACTCCTGGTCGGATGTAGTTTCTTCGATCACCTGTACTCCCACGCGTGCACTCTGCTTCCTTCTGTATTTTTGCAGATGAGTTTAGAGGTGGGGTGGAGTATGTAGTATTGTTTGGAGAGAGTTGTGAATTGTGTTGAGAAAGTATATATTTTCAGTTCTGTGTTGCCGCGCTTCACATTCTTAAATAAAATGTGGCTACACTACTTTTCCTTGAGAAAGTGGCTGCACCAAATTGCTGTAGAATCCAGGAGCTAGGGTGATCATTCTTAAAAAATATGTGGCAGAAGAGAAGGGCGTCAAGGCTAGTGACAGCGAGGAGACGGTGGATGGAGCGGACTGTCGGGCCGGCGGCGATTCAGGAATGAGGAACCAATATAATACAACGTTCTGACATTTTATGGGATTCTGTGTTTCTTCGATCAGTAACGAGGGACCAATATATTACAGTGTTCTGACAGTTTTGATATCTATGAGAAGGGAATGGTTCCTCGTGGAACCAGAGATGACGCGCGCTCAGCAGTTGAAGGTGGTCCAAACTCCCACGACTTGCCCGAAGGCGTCAAAGGTCGCGCCGATCTCATCATGGGCTAGCCCCACCGCCAGCCTGCAGTTGGCTACATGCAATTACAATACAACACGGTGCCGGGAGTGGGACACGCCACGGTGTGTTTGGGGATGGGCGGCGGGCCATGGCACAGAAAATTGAGTTTAGAGGTAGGGTAGAGGGGAAACAAGCATGCAAGCAGCCATCACCACGTGCTCCTGGTCGGCCGTAATTCGTTTGCCCGTACTCTCACGCAACAGTCCATTCCGATATGCTGTGTCCATTTCATTTGTATTCAGCCGCGCCGTGCAATCTGCTTCCTTGTGTCCATTTTGCACAAGTTTAGAGGTGGGGAGGAGTACGTAGTAATGTTTGGAGAGAGTAGTAATTTGTGTCGAGGAAGTATATATTTCAGTTTTGTGTTTTGGTATAGCCGCGCTTCACATTCTTAAATAAATTGTGGCGGCACCATTTTTTTGTTTGACAAAGTGGCTCCACCACGTTATGTAGAGTCCACTTATACAAAATGTGGCTGAGCCGCTTGATCCATAAGCCTGGCGCTACTGCTGCACCACTACTTGCGCTCTCAATGCAATCTGGATGCAAGGTAAGTATCTAGTCTTGTGATGTACCCCAGATGTCTGCAAACAAAACGGATCACCCTGCCAACAAGATGGTGAGGTTATACCAGACCTTCCAGAGGTATAAACTGGTGACCTAAACTGCAAGTGAATCACAATTGTGTGTGCTAGAGGTGCACAAATCTGGATTATATCAAAATACTAGCGGACTTTTGCTTTCTAAATAAAATATGTAG
>NC_041389.1:579956812-579958686 GCF_002162155.2 Triticum dicoccoides | reverse complement strand
AAAAAAAAAAGATCGGCCCAGCCAGCAAGGCCACATATAGATGTTGGAATTTGCTAGTGGGGTTTTGGCCCAAAGCCCAACTAAAATTCTGAAATTCTCTTGGCCCATTGATGCACACATGTGAGTGGAGTGAGTGAGGCTAAAGATTAGTCCCACCTCATGAGTTGAGAGAGAGTTGCATCTTTTTATAAGGTGAGTTATTCTACCACTTGTATGAGCATGAGAAGAGGAGACCTACACGCGCGCTCCTCCTCCTTGCTCGCCTCGCCTCATCACGACGCGCCGCGGGTCGCGGGATTGAGCCGAGCCAAGGACAGAGCTATGCACGTTGTCTATATTTTTGCTGCTCAGGAAAAATTAATGAGTCATTAATTATTAATTAACAGACGCGTTAATTACTGAACAGTTTCCGATTCTTTTGGATCGTGACGACTCGGACGTGGGGTTTACTCCTACGACCTACCCGACCCGGACTATATAGTCAGGCAGACGTCTACCCTAGCGGCCGCCGCTTCGTATGGTTTCTCACCACCGCTCCAGACCATTGCGCCGCCAAGCAAGTCTTCTCCATCCCTCCTTTCGGCGTGCACTGGGAGAAGGGACAGCAGGCCTCCGGAACCCCGCCTCTCGTGATCCTGTACGGGAGAGGGGCGATCAGGCTTTTGGGGAGCGCACTCGCGTGACTGCTGGCAGCGACGACTTCGCGAACGACGACTTCTTCCCCGACCTCAGCAACCTCATCCTCGACGACATGGGCGACAACGTCAACGCCGGCGGTGCTGCTCCCGCTGCACCGTACGTGATTCTATCTTTCCTGTTCGAGATCGTGGTAGAATTCATGTTTCTAGTATGTGCCCTAGATGTGATCTGTTCATCTGCTATGCTAGTTCACATGATTAGTTCAATCTCTGCTACTAAGTCATGATTTATCTTCTGAAGGAATTGTGGGTGATGGATCACCACGCAAAATTATAGCTCATGTATTGCACTCCTTTCGACCTTGTTTATGAATCCATAAACATTTGTTTATTAGAGCAAAATCTGCATGTCGATACATTGTGACGTGTATTACAATCACATTGGTTACCCGTCACCACAAATTCACTGTTATGGGCTGGATATCAAATATCTACGCCAATTTCTACCTTATTATGTATTTTGAATTTATGTTGAATTTCATTTGTAAATTACCATGCCTAATTGCGTATAGACTTTTGTACCAACATTTAACAATTAGTCGGATTATCCTTTCAGTATGAGGCGACATTTCCATAGTGGTAACTAATTTATTCTTTCAGTATGAGGTTCCAACATTTAGCAGTTTGTCAGATTTGTCTTGTTGCATGGTTGCTACTAACGAACTTTTACCTAATATTGAAGGACGGAGGCTTTCATAGTTCTTCATAGGTCATCATTTTATATCCGCTTATTTTAGATTCATCATAAATATTGACGGCTGAGATTTAAAAAGACACTAAATCTCTGAGAGCGGACGTCCTGGACGAAGCGGCAGCTGAACGCAGCTATCCAGTTGCTCGTCCAGGCAAGATGATGGGCGTGTTAAACTCTGTTGAAATGCAAAAAGGCAACATACATCGGTCCATACACGTGAATGCAGTGTCCACGTCGTGTGAAAACTGCTGTTCTGACATGCTCTCGATTTGCTTTTTGACCGGGCCACTGCCAAGGACGCCAGTGCACGCCTCGCTCTGCAGATCATCAGTGATTAATGCATAAAAGTTAAATAGACCGCGCGGCAGCTGCAGGGGCCTTGCCGAAGTGGAGCGCTGCAAGGGCCGGCGGTGGAAGGCTGGAGCCGGCAATATCAGGCGGAGTGGAGTCGGAGGGCGCCATGGGCGTCTCAGATTGGTGCG
>NC_041389.1:579955629-579956412 GCF_002162155.2 Triticum dicoccoides | reverse complement strand
TGTCGGGGGCGGGGGGAAGGACGGAGTCGGCAGTAGCACGTGCAGTGGAGGCGGGGGGCGCCATGGACGTCGCAGACATCGTCGCTTCCTTGTGGAATAGCGTGCCAGTTGCAGCTGAGGGCGCCATGGCGGGTGGCGGCCGGAGCAGCAATGACTATCACCCGAGGGAGCTGGCCGCGGGGCCGCGGTGTGCGGCGAAGTTGGCATGGCCGCTGCTGGAGGGGACCGTGCGCTGGGCTTGATCAGCCCACAAACGACATCGAGGCGGCCAACTGCAAGGGGGACGGAGAGAGTGCGCAACACGGATGCCGGATCTGACCTCAGACAGCGCGAGGATGGCCGGGGCTGGGAGATCAGGCCGGCGGCGGCTTCTCGTTTTTACTTGGCGGCGGCGCTGTCGCGAGAGCTCCTACGCGAGTGACGCGCTTTCTCTGGTCTCTCGTTTACATGGCCCGGTCGTACTTCGTCCTCGCATCTGGAGTGTGTACTGCTGCGTACGTTCCTTGTGTCAGGTGGTGCTGTCAGTCCGTGGTCCTTCAAATACGCATATAAGTCACAAAACGATAGCCAATGCTCGGCAATACTCTAACTAGTGCAGTTCCCTGATTCGAATCGCAAAGTTGCTGGCCCCGTCGATGCGCTGCATGCAGATGCCACTGCGTGCAGCGATGCACTTCTCCTAAATCTCTCCTATGGTAACGTTATGTGTTCTGTTTATTTTCGGAAACCTACCAACAATGCCTTCCGCTTTCATGATGTCTTTTGTAACGCAAAAAAAAAAAA
>NC_041389.1:579951260-579955135 GCF_002162155.2 Triticum dicoccoides | reverse complement strand
AAAAAAAAAAAAGACCGGCCCAGCCAGCGAGGCCACACATAGATAGGGTTAAGCCTGGCTCCGCGCCTTTATTTTTCATAGCAGGAAAAATAGTCGGCCCCTAATGAATTCAAACTCAGGACCTCTCCTTGCACTTCTGAGGAGATAACCAAATGAACCCTGCTCTACTAATGTTAGAAATCAATGTTTTTTTTCCTAACTAATTAGTCCCACCTCGCTCCTTTGCACTAATTCTCACCAATTTATATACAAACCAGTTGTACTAGTCAACAAGCAGCCTGGAGACTTGACAAAAAGAGAGAATAACGTGGGAATAAAATTAGGAAGACCCTGTGGCGGAAGAGATATATGTGGTGCGTGGCAGGTGGATGACTCGGTTGAGGTGGTGTGGCAGCGGCTGGTGGACTTATAGGTACCCCCTGGAGGGCACCCTGAAATTGGGTCACATCCCAAACGAATAAACAAGCACAAGGGAATTAATAACAACTCATAGTTCTGGAAAAAAACAGTCTGAATATATAGATGGCAGGTTTGTACAGCACGAAATACTCACCAACGCTAGCTTGATTCATGTCTAGGATTTTTTGGAAATTAGTTTGAGCTATGAATACTCACAGGTGAAAGGAATTCTTGCTGCTAATTTAAGATTGTCGTACACATATTTTTCATCCGTCATGGGACCAACCTAATGTTTTTGTCCGTCATGGGACCCAACTAATCTTTTCGTCGGTCCGATTTGCTGGAATTTAGTCTATTTGGGCAGCCCAATAACTATTTCAAAAATTCCTAATAAATCCTAGAGGTCCACTTAGCCCAATTGTGCAAGGCAAGGGATACTACTAAAAGTTTAGTCCCACATTCCTAGTTTAGAGGGGGTTGGACCTCTTTATAAGGGAGGCTCCTTCCCCACTTGTATGAGCATGAGAACAAGAGGGATATCCACGCGCGGTCCTCCTCCACCGCCCACCTCGTCGCGACGCGATGCGGGTTGCGTGAATGAGCCGAGCCGATGTCTAATTTTTACCACGCACTACGGGTATACGAAAGGTCACTTGAGAGTTTGCAGTAATGAATATGAACGGCGCACGCGGTCCTCTTCCTCTCGCTACACAGTTCCTACGGGACGGACGATCCGGTCGCCGACGACTTCTTCCCCGACATCCACGACCTCCTCGACACATGGCAGGCGAGGACACCGACCCCATGTCCAGTGTTTCTGCTGCTGCTGTGTCATACGTGTTCTTATCCTTTCTGTTAGAAGTCCTGCTACAGTTCTTGGCTTTAGTTTTTGCCCTACGTATGTTAGGTTTTATGCCGTATAAGCAACTTCATCTAGTGTCTGTTCTAGATGTGTTTACCTCAAGTTCATATATGCAGACGATGTTTACCTTCTCTCTGTCAGATTGCATGACTTGCTTTATATTTGCTATCTTAATCATGCTTTATCTAGTATTTCTGTTAATAAAATCATTCGATAATTGCTCATATTTCCAACACGATTCTCGCGATCATCTCGCCTTACTCACCCATTGTCGACCGTTGTCGAGTTTCAAAGGTTGCGTCCAACTGAGATAGCTCACGATCATGCACATAGAGAAGCTTCGTTTGGTTATTACACTCCCGTTTCACCTCGTTATAACTGAACACATCAATTAAAATATGGTTGCGAGTTTAAATCAACAAGCCTCCCGAAGGATCAGTCGGCAGAGGGTGAGGAGTGGTGCTTCGATCCTAGCACCTGCAACTATTTTTGCCGAAAACTCCTCCCGGCCGGCGGCGGTGGCGGCACCCTTCTCGCCAAATGACGGAGGGTAGACGAGTGCATCATGGCGGCGCTCCATGGGCGATGATGGGGCGGTGGCGGCGGTGTAAAGCGGCACGGTCTTGGAGGCCGGGGCTTATAGACGGAGTGATGAGGTGGAGGTGGGCGGCGCACCGCTGCTACATCCATGCTGACGGCTGCGCATGTAGCGGGTCCGATTTGGGCCGGCTGGGCTGCTCTGGGTGGAGAGCTACGCGCGTGGAGGCGCTGCGGCCATTTTCTTCTCGACTGCTCTTCTAGGCGGTGTGGGGGCATGCTGGTTTTGCTCGCATAAGGAGGCGGTCCTCGTGCTCTTCTCGCATCATGGCAACGACCTGCATGATTAGTCTTTCTCGATCTGGCCATCGACATGTTCTGGAACGGCCGCCGGAGATCTTTCTCAGGATATTTGGATCGGTTCGATTCTCATCGTGCACGTCTATATCAGTTTACGAGGTTCTGAGGACGTGGCGCGAAGCTCTGTTGGTTGATGACACCTTGGGACA
Organism: Triticum dicoccoides; assembly: GCF_002162155.2. Lineage (NCBI taxonomy): Eukaryota > Viridiplantae > Streptophyta > Magnoliopsida > Poales > Poaceae > Triticum > Triticum dicoccoides. Next base: position 579,952,828 of record NC_041389.1, on the reverse strand, counting down.
TGTTGGCTTCTCGATTTTCATGGTCGATACAACAGTGGACAAGTTCATGGTGGTCGAGACCGGAGGATCGATTAAACGGGTGGAGCCTTCGAGGCGATGGAGTTAGCTTGGTGTTAGATAAACCTCAGGAGCAGCGGTGTTAAGTGGGGGTGGCAATACCAGAGGAATTCATTTTTCGTGGTGTTCCTTGGGTGCCGAGCCGAGACTTTCAGGGTGAAATCTAAGGTCTGGATTTCATTGGGTGTGCCTGACAATTGCCTTGCTGAAGGAATTGTTTTGAGAGCTCGGACTTCTCCAGGATGGAAACCTAAGATCTAGATCGGGCAACGATGGTGCTTGTGCATTGTTTCCTTGTTGGAGGCGTTGCTTTTAGAGACCTTTCGTGTTTTTCGGGTGTTGTATTTGGTGGTGGTTTGTGTGCGGCTGCTGAGAGGAGTCGATCACTGTGGTGGGATCTTTGTTCTTTTTTCCTTTGGTTGTGTGCATCCTGGATATCTTTGCGAGATCTTGTACATGTAGAGGCCGAGTGTAATTGGTATCTTCGTGATATTAATATTCCCCTTGTCAAAAAAACGAGGGTGAGGAGTGGTCCCCACTCCCCAATATCTCTATGGAGATCAACCAAAAGAACAATTAAAATAAAATCTTGAAATGGGATTTGTGAGGAAGCACATAATTCTGTTTGCACATAAAATTTTCTCTAAATTCAAGTATATGTTGTTTTCTCTCCCGTTGCAACGCACGGGCATATGTGCTAATTTATCCATAATGTTGTTTTCACTTGTCGATCGCGTAAAGTTTTGGTCTTTCAAATCTCTATATGAAACTTGTGTACCTGCCATTAGTAGAAAACCAACTTTACATGAGATAGATTAGTCCCGATTTGTAAACGAACCGGCACTAATGTGACCATTAGTACCGGTTCCATCGGCTAGGCGGGCGGGCACCATTAGCCCCGGTTCGTGTTGAACCTATAGTACCGGTTTGTGGCACGAATCGGGACTAAAGGGGTGGTGGCACGCTGGTGTTAGTCTGGGGCCCCACCAGTCACTTTAGTCCCGGTTCGTGGCACGAACCGGTACTAGAAGCTCAAATTTAGTCCCGATTTGTGTCCTGAACCGAGACTAAAGGTTTTTCTATATAAACCCTTCGTCCAGCCCGCGACCGAGCTCGCTTTGTTCTTCCCCTTTCACCTCCTCTCTATTCTTCCCCAAAGCTCGAGCTCATCCTTCATTTTGCCCAAAATTTATCAAGATTTGAAGGCCCCCTATCCATCTAAGTGATCACAAAGGTTAGCAACATTGCCCTTTTATCTCTCATTGCTAGATTAGCTCTTGTAATGCTTTATAAGTTTAGTGATTTATTGGTTTTATTTAGGAGTAATTATATGCGGTAGTTTATTTGATTTATATGCAATTTGAGCTCAAATTAACTCTCAGTTTGCATATGTAGGTGTGGTTTACTTAGTGCCTTCCCGTCCCCGTCCTAACCACAGTCGATCGCCCGCACCGTCCCGTCGTCGGCACCACCGTGGTGAGCCCCTTGTTCTTATTTTTCTATAAAAAAAA
>NC_041389.1:579904881-579913919 GCF_002162155.2 Triticum dicoccoides | reverse complement strand
CAGCCGCCATGATGGTGTACAAAATACATAGATTTCATATAACACCAGAGAACTCTATGGATGATGCCACATGTCCGTAATATGTCTCCCCCTTCTGGTATCTCTCTAGCAAGTGGGTCCCCCGGTTTTCCTCCATGCACTCTCCTTCAGTTTCTTTCAAATGATTAAGGTTTTACTGGATTCTACTCATCCACATATTAAGGTAACTAGTGTATTGACTTTCTTGTGGTTCCTTTGCGAAGCACGAAATGATGCCTTGTTAGGTAGAATTTTTTTTTCAACCATCGCAGGTATACCTGGTGGCTAATGCAATCTTACATGGGCCAAACATTGAGGATGTGATGGCAGGACATGATCAAAACTCAACAACTGTTGTAGTACAGCAGCCAATAGCCACACAAGCTCCATCTTTAATTTCAGGTCAAGGAATCTTCTGCGATGCGGCTTTGACAAACGAGGAAAATATGCAACCTTCTCCGCCAGGTATTGGTGTGATCATCCAACTTGGAGGAAATGGTCATTGTCAAAAGCTGCAAGTTTCCGCCATGTCTCCCTCGGTGTCATCCTCTCTACATGGTGAAGCATATGGACTACTCTTTGCCACAATGATAGTAGATACTCTTCATATCCTGGAACCACAGTACTACACTGATTATTCTGTACTTGCATCAGCAGCGGCGGCGAGTTCCATATTCAAAGGCATAGGTCACTGGGACATAAGGCCCATTCTTCCTTCTATTTAGGCGTCGCCATCTTTTATCCACGCGAGAGTATTGCGCATCAACACGTGTTTTAATGTTAAAGATCATCATCAGGCAAAGTTAGCGATCAAACTTAAAAATAGGCCTATAGCTCTCCAATGTCTCTCTTCAGACACAGGACCTTGTATTGCGAGTGATATTCTCAACATGTCAAGTGTGAGACATTTCACACTACTCTCTGTAAAATGTTGTTGATGGAATAAAATCTATTGTTGTTCAAAAAAAATTAAGGTTGCGCGGAGTAAATGAGGCACCTCAGTAAACAAGTACTGCCTTTGTCGGGAAGAGATATACTAGTATAAAGTCACACTGATGTACTGATTTAAACATGTTTGGATCTATATTTGACATTCATTAATTACAATTGACTGGTAGTGTCTCATAGCTACACAATGGTGGCCTATCCCCTCATTTTCCCGGCATACTTCACGTACACACGCTTCATATGCACAATCGTCTTGCCCGAACATACTTTTCTTTTCTTTTTTGCCTAATTTGCTACTTACTCGTGCATAATATGGTATTCAAAAATCATTATTTACCTGTACAAGTGAATATTTATCATCATTATCATAAAGTAATTATTATTGAAATGGGTTGTCATGAGCTAGCTGTCACATAATGTAATTGCTTTAAAATTTTGGAACTACTTTTGGTAACTCATTAATGTGCAATAAATAGCATGGTGTCTCCAGGGTTTTTGCGCTTCTCTCGCCTGACAGGCTAGACCTAGAAATTCTGCTGGGTCCCTCCCACCCCACAGCCTTCTATTTCTATCGCGCCCCTCCCACAGCTAGCCTTCTATATATTTCTACATATCCACCAAAAAATACAGCAGAATAGGAAAACACTAAACTTCGCGACTCGCCGGAGCTCCGCCGCCGCCTCTCCCTTCTCCCGGCCGACCAAAGGCCTCAATTCCATCGCCCCGTGCCGTTTATTGCTGATTCTGCGCCTCCCGGTCCCCGAGTTCTGACGAGGAGGTCGTCGAGGAGGAGAGGAGAAGGTGGTGGCGGAGGTGGTTGCGGGCGGCGGCGAAATGGAGCCGGGGGTATCTCGCGTGCCGCGGGCGGCGCTCGATGCGCTCTTGACGTGCCCGCTCTGCAAGGGATACTTCCGGGAGGCCAGCGCCTTCGCCGAGTGCGGCCACACATGTGAGTTCTCTTCTCTCTTCTACCCCGCTCCCGCCGCCTCTACGGTTTCGTTTCGTCCTCCCCCCTTTCGTGTCTTCTTCGCGACCTCTTCTTCCTGCGCCGTAGGCCGTAGCGTCTTCTTCGCGACCTCGCGTAGCCGTCGCGTCGCGCTGCAGTCCCGTCTGTCTTCTTTCTCTCCTTGTCCCGTCTGACAGTCTCTTGGTCGGTGCTTGCCTGGTTGACGTTTGATGCGACCTCCTGATCTGATCCAGAAGAGCGCCGGAGGCGACGCTGTCATTGCCGAGCCTTTTGATTGCCTCCGCTGCGGTCCGGCCGTGGCGGTCGAGCCTTTTGATTGCGTGCGCCGCGGTCTGGCCGTTGCGGCCGAGACGTTTCCTCTCCGGTAGCGCGAGCCGGAGCTACTCCGGAGAAACCCCGTTCCGCAGCCACCGAGCGGGGCCGTGGTTCAAAGTTGGTGTCCGCTACAGGCACCAGGCAGGCGTCCGAGGCGAAATCGCGATCGTTGACATCCCGATCTTTTTTCCAATAGGAATTGCCGCTTCGACCCTTGCCAACCTCCTCCGCCTCCGCCTACGACGAATTCCTCCACCAAGTGAATGTCCGGGCGGCGCGGCCATCGCGCGGCCGCGGCGGTGGGCTCGCGGAACCAGACGAGTGGGAGTTGGTAGACGCCGCGGTGGCCTTGGCGATGGGCTCGCGCAAGCACACGATGATGCACGCACTGCTGTAGCCGATGTCATCGTACGTAGACCAGCTCCACTGCCAGCTAGCAGTTGGCCACATACAACACGGCGCTGGGCTGGAGTTGGACCCGAACGTCGCACATCTGCGGAGCCATGGCAACGGAGATGGGGTTTAGAGTTAAGAGGAGAGGGGAAACATCAATCTAACCTGGCCTGTTGGCCGTGCTCTCGGTCTGCGGTAGTTCTTCGCCGGTGCTCTCGGCCTGCAGGAATTTCAGTAATGGTGCGGGGGAGCTTGTAGATGGTGGCAGTGGCATTCGGCACTGCACTGGCTGTGAACAAAATGTTGTGTCCGTTTGAAGAGGCATTCTGCACTGCACTGGCTGTTGTCTTTTTTTTTTTACAAAAATCAACGGAATTGCATTTCATTTCATGTATGAAGAAGAAGACACATTACAAATCCCAGACTAAGCACAGAAACCCACAACAGCACAGCACACAAGAACATCACACCAGCACCACAACAACACCACCGTACCCAGCTTCAAAGGTCACCAAGGGTCGACAGGGGGAGGGAGGTCGCCGGCTTCCATCATCATCTAACCAAGGTGGATCGCCTTGAGCGTTGGCCGTCTGGTTGCCACACCTGACCACACCCCTCAAAGAGAGGGAGGGGTATTGTACGGGAACGGGGTAATTCGAGAAGGATCACACTCACTAACCCGGCTTCAAACGCAAACGTCAACTGCTCACCATTGCCAACAAGAGTGGAGCACTAGTGGCGTGCTGTCTTATAGTTATTTGTATTGGGGGAGTATTTCAGTTCTATGATTTTTTTGGTATAACCGCGCTTCACATTCTTAAATAAAATGTGGCTGCCCCACTTTTTTCTTTGACAAAGTGGCTGCACCACATGTTGTAGAGGCCAGGAGGATGATTATTCTTAAATAAAATGTGGCTGCACCACTTGATTGATAAGCCTCAATCTGTGGTCTGTGCTGCACCGCTACTTGCGCTCTCATTAATCTGGATGCAAGTCAAGTATCTAATCTTATTGCATTGTTGCTACTAGCTAATTTACTCCTAATATTGTTTTCATTTGCCGAGCACGTAAAAACGGTTCTTTCAAATCTCTGCACTAAACTTGCATGCCTGCCTGTGGAGTTCCTCTTGTGACCATCTTTTTGTAAGCAGTTTGCCGGGATTGTATCATGAAGAAAATAGATGAGGAGGGGATTGAATCCTGCCCTGTATGCAATGCTGCTCTTGGGATTGCTCCTGAAGAGAAACTCAGGTAAGTAATTGTTAAAATAACAAGGTTATCTATATAGTTATCTACAGCATTGTTTTTTCAACTTGTCAGTTCTCAATTCCTTTAAGTCTATGTATAAGTACACCAGCGGAGTTATGCAATACAAGTGTACACTCTCACTAATAACCAGCTGAAACTTGTTTTTTTGTGAAGCAAAAGCTTAGAATGTATCTATAGAAGAAACTATCTATGTATACATACATACTTGTTTTGTGAAACAAAAGCTTAGAATTCCAGCCACTTATTATTACTTTTCCTGTGATCTCGACTCAGGTACTCTACTATATGCTGCTACCTAACATGATTGCTTGTTTCCTTGTTTGAAGGGATGATACAGCAATTCAGGCTATCAGGGACCATGCGTTTCCACCTAAGGCAGAAGTTGATGCTTCTGAGGCTCCAACTACTACACTTGCAGCAAAGATAAAAGAGAGGTCCATTTCTTCCTTGGTTGAAACCTCAAAGATGGCAACACAACCTACTCTGACAGGACAGAGAGCTGCAAGAAGGAAATTCATGTCCCATTTGTTTTCTGTCGGTAAATTGCCAAATAAATCTGAAGACCATAATAAGAAGACTGAGATGGCCTCAACACCAAAATCATCCAAGGTGACAACATCTGCAAACAAAAAGAAGGTACTACTAAAGTATACCAGCACATAATTTCATATGCATGTTTGATGCCGATTGTCTTGTAACATTTGCTTATTCTGACTACACTTCCATCCCAAACAGAATAGTGCAGATATTTCTGAAGATGGAAAGAATCGCGAGACGATTGACAATGAAGAGATTCATAAACCCTTGCGGAGCTTAGTCGTGGCAAGCGCGAAGAAGTCACAAACATTAAGTTATCTGGGGGAAAGTCGGAAAAACAAAACAACCACAGAGGATAGTCTGAGGGAAAGCCCAGAAGCAGACTCGGATGATGGAATAACTACCCCAGTCTGGTTTTCACTAGTGACTTCACCCAACCAGTAAGACTGCAGCATATTCAATATTCGTATTAATTCTGATGGACCGTGTTTTTTGCGTCCTCACATCAATATGAAAACTGTTTTGCAGGGCAGAAGCTAAACGGCTGCCTCAGCTAGAAAAGAATTTCTACAGAATTAAGTGAGTTCCCCATTAATCTTCAAGTTTCTTTGTCAACAATGATAGAGGTCTCTCATACTTCACTTAGTATCCTCTTATTTGTAGCATAGATTGCTCAAGGTTTTTTCCCAGCTTGAGAATTTTAGATGGCGCAGTGCGCTGATGCCCCTTTTCATGTTATGTTTTCTACTAGTAGGAACTGTGCTATGGTATCAGCAAGAGTTATTTCCTTCATTTCAAAATATGAAGGTGAAGTGTCTAGAATAACAATTTTTATGAGCATTGGAGAGGGTGCTTCATTCGAAAATCCTGCATGCTTTTTTTCGTTCATCCCTTCCAGCAATTCAGCTAACATGTTACTCAATTCCAAGAATTTAATACATTCTGTTTAATATGGATTTTTCTTCTTGTTTCAGAGATGGAACTATGCAGGTCTCCTCCATCCTGCAGCTCATTATGATAAAACTTGAGCTAGCAAGTGACGTTAAGGTGAGCATTTTAGATGTCTTTGTGCTTTGATTTTGATTGTTGTCTGGGGCCTCTTGTCAAGGTGGTTGCTTCCAAGCATTAGAATTAGATGATTAGATCATCAATAAATCTCCAGTTTACTGCATTGTAGATTTTATTACTCAGAAATAATGAAGGGACACCCCCACCGATTTCCCATTAAAGGAACCACCACCTTGCTGCATTTGTAGATTTGGATGGTGGCGTATATAGTATACGATTTATTTGCACCAATTAGTATCATTTTTCTTGTTGTCGCGCGTGTAAGCCGAGAAAGTATGTTTGCATATGGACATTGTTGAATGTGCTATTTGGCCTGACCCCCTGTCTGTATACTTGTGTGTGAAATGCAGGTGGAGATCTTATGTCATGGTAAGCCGGTCTGCCCCTCGACAACGCTGCCCAGCCTACTCAAGCAGTGGCTGAGCCGCAAGCCGAAGCGCAGGGTCCAGAGGCCGGTGGGTGCTCCGGCGAATGAGTTTGTGATGGAGCTGCACTACCGGCGGTGCCTGGCGTCCAAGCCCCTTTGCTGCACGAAGAAAGCAGCCTCCCTCCCATGCCATTGCAACACTTAGCTAGACCGGCATCCAGGTCCCTTTTGCTGCTAGCCCCTCCGTCTCCGTGGTCTGCTCATGCTCGTCATCCACCAGTAGGCCTAGCTAGGATATATATTCATATATACCTGCATATTTCTCATTCTCTTAATGGACCGTGTAAAGAGAGAGGGGCGACGGAAAGAGGTTAGCGACGGCAGTAGACTTGCTAGAGTAAAACCTGAAACGTTACCATGACTACATTTTTGGTCTACAGTTATGACAAGAATTTGCAGACAAGATTGTTCCTGTGTTTGTGGTGATTTTATTTTCACCCCAGCAAATCAATGTATTACAGAGCTCTGGGCTAGAGCTCCGCCTTATAGACTCTGTGATCAGAAGCTTATTTGGATCATCTTGTGCCAGGAGCCGGCCGGTCTAGAGGAGGTCAAGCTAGGTAAGCATTTTTCTGAAAGCCCTATATCAGCGGCTTGGTCAGTAGCTACCTTATGCGGAATGAAATTGTGATGTTTCCAGAGAGAAGGATACGCATGCGCTGTGAGGAACATCGGTGATAAACGAGTTGTCATTTGCTACAAACAAATTGCTCATGCTTAGCTTTGTTTCTCGCAGTGTATCTTTCTTCTTCAAGAAAGAAAAGAGAATAAACTTTTACGCCTCACGTCATAAAAGGAAAATTTCCCTTGTGACGAGCAGTTTAGTTTCTGGGCCGTGTTGCTAGCGCCTGTAGGAAAAGGTCATGATTCTACCATCTTTTGTCTCGACGAACGACGACAACAGATTTCCCTTCTCATTTCTCCGGGGAACATGAGAAAATGTGCGTATGCAATGCAATATCATCAATGATCTGTATATTTGACTGCGGGCCACCCTACCGTAACGTCCAAAATGGTGGAATAGGCTGAATCATAGATGGGCCTTGGGCCCATACACTAGTGCAGAACCGGCCTTTAGTGTCGGTTTGCCAACCAGCACTAAAGAGTGGGGACTAAAGCCCCCCCTCTCCCTTTAGTACCGGTTCGTCACGAACCGGCGCTAAAGTGACACCACGTGGCACGAGCCAGACCCGTGTGCGCGTAGAACATTACTACCGGTTGGTACACCAACCAGTACTAAATGTTTGGGGAGGTTTTGGCTTTATTTTCCATTCATTTTTTTTGTTTCCTGGTATTTTACGATACTACAAATTATACACGTTATGCATATATATAAATAGATTTTCTCGTACGTAGAACCGCATATATATATATATATATATATATATATATATATATATATATGTATATATGTAGAACATGGATTTCCTATCAACACTAGTTGTAGACACTGCTATCTGAACCATTTGTTTGCCTTCAGATCAGTACTTTCCTGTGGATAAGGTTCCTATTTGTTGAATTTTGGGTGATCGCCATTACCAAAGAGGAAGCCATGTGATGGCACTTTCCAAGCATGCAGACGAAAATGGCAATCTATGTTCTGCAATGGCAGAAGTATTTAGAGGATGTATGCAGGCACTTTCAAGCATTGGGCCTCATGTGTGAACAGTTTGGGTAATGCTATGCTGTAGGTTTTGTTGTCTTGCTAATGGTGAAAGGTTCCATCTATCGCGTATCTATTTTTAGCAAATTAAACATCGTTCAACGCTGTCTGGCTCTTCACTGGCCCCGTCAGGCGCCTATTCTTCTACTACGACGTCGACCCGGCCGCCACGCTCTTGCTCCTCGCTGCCTCCCTGTCACACGCGCTCTGCCGCTTCTTCCTGCGTGCCGGCACCTTCATAGTATTAAGAAATATTTGCATCTAGTGATCTAGGAGTAGTTCTGAGAAAAAGGGTGAAAGCTTGCATACAGGAAAATATGAAGCGGCAAAGGGTGTTTTTTAGATGTATACCTTTTAGATCGTCTACGTCCATAGTCTGCGCAGGGCCGCCGTTCTCCCCCATTGAGAAGGAACTCGCTCGCCCTTCAAAAGGCTGATTTTGCTGCCACGAGGCTGTATCTGTTTGTCACTCAGTAGTACCATTTTCTGGCTCTTTCTCTGGACGGGCGAGATACAAGATGATGAAAGCCACACCCCGCTCGCTTGACCCCGCTGTGCTTACCCATAAAATGGTCGGTGCAGTGCTGACGCCTGCTCACAGGATACAGCAGAGAACATGTCACATGCATGAATATGATACTGGCCTTGGCGGCGCGGGACTGGCACCGATGCCAAGCGTTATTATTCCAGCTGGCCTGGGCGGCGCGGGTCATGGTAAGGCAGAGCCTATTTTGAATGAATTATTATTCCAGCTTTGTTTACCATACGGTTGTTCGTATCAACTACCTTGATTCTTATATAGTACTTCTAACATATCCGTTATGAACAAAATGTAGCATTGTGAAGGCGAGTTTTGTTCATTTCACAAAAGGTAGTGCCTTTCTCTGACCGAAAAACATTACTCCTCGTCCCCGCTTCGCGCTGGAGTCAAGAGAGAACATCCACACAAACACCACGCCGGCTGTTCTCAAAAAAATATAAGATTAAATGTACGTTTTTTTGAGGATCAGATTGAATGTAAGTAAGACAGAACACGAAAACCACCTCTACATCGCGGCCCGATTCAGATCCCATAGAACCAGCGTCACATGATATATCGGCTGCTAACAAAGGCCTACAATGTCTCGGGAAGAAAAAACAAAAACAAAGGCGTGAGGAAGAAAAACAAAGAAAGGTTTGAACCTTCAGAAAAAAGTTCTCCAAGCCCTTCCCGAACCGTTCAGGGTGAAGGCCCGTGGTCCAAGCCGGCTAGGACTGTGCGTTTGGCAGCCTAGTGCTGGCATCTTGCAGCCTACGTGGTCCACTTTCTCTAAAAGAGGAAATAATCATCAAACAAACTATAAAGTGAAAATGCAAATGAGGTAACAGGAGGGACCAGATCCCCATGCGAACGAGCGCTTGTGATTGTAGCCGCGCCAGCAAAACTTTATATC
>NC_041389.1:579884742-579904340 GCF_002162155.2 Triticum dicoccoides | reverse complement strand
GAATGTCTCACAACCAACACCATTAATTATTCACACATACACATGTATATACATATACAATTTCTCCTACATATGTTGCCTTGGTGCCTCCGGAGCATGATGACAAGTGGTTCATGGGGGCGGTAGCGGATAATAGTATTCTCCTTTGGGATCTATGACCTGGCTATTTCCTCTTGAAGTGCTAGTATGCGGTCCGATGGTAGGAGCTTATCCCGCACCTCTCTGAACTGTTAAGAAGGAGGTCAATATGCATGTGTGTTAGTTGTGTGACTAGATATCGATAATGGTGTGAATAGTGTTCTGACAAACGTACCCAGTCTTGTCTATCGGATCTGCTCCTTTCGGGCGCCATCATGTGAATGTTCTCGCAAACATAGAATGCACACAGATTATTCCCCGACGCCTGCTTCAGGGCCTTTACGAGAATGTAATTGAATCAGATAATGATTAATCAAGCATGATAATTAATTAATGATATTGAAACAAGAATTAAAGAGATGGTAGCTAGCTATTACTACTTAATTACTTATCTTTGGTCGATGCCAAAACAACTTTTTTGCCCAGTTGTTTGGAGTCACCTTGATGAACTTTGCCCATGCCCTGCCCGCTGGCAAAGAAAATTAATAAATGGGTTATTAAATAGTTCATATCAGGAAATGACGAACTAATAATAGGTCAAGATATAGTTAATAATGATTAAAATTACCTGTTGACTATCCCCTTCATGATGGTGAAGTATTTATCTTCTTTAGTTAGTGAGTCCAGTAATTCAACTTTTCCTTACTCAACTTTAATGTCTAACAAGACCCAGTGCCAACTGCATGCGCACATGTTTGCATGTCTTAATTAAGCGGGCATGTGCATAAAATTAATCAACTATCATAAACCGTATACACTTAATTATTAACATCTAGCTAGCTAGTAAGCAAAAACAGAATTTGTAGTACAAGACAGTGTGACTCACGGGAAGTTGTAAGGAAGTAGTATATCTTCATTGGTATTGAGGCGCTTCAATAACTCTAGCCTGCTTTTCTCTACACCTGCTTGATAAAATGGAAGCTTCCATATGTCCTCATTAATGGTATTTGGGTCAATGAACCCAATGCCATAACGTCCAGATTTTTTCATTTCATACATCTTCATCCTGCATATAATACCACAGAAAAGAATATAGTGAGGATAATTACATGTAATGATTGATCAAAATTATCACCACATAACTAGCTTGAGACTTAAATTACAGAAATAAATCACTTACAGACAATAGCAACTGACGATAGACTTGTCGAGTGCGTCTTGATTGTATAACTGAAATAGTTATGAATACTCAACGGCCAGAGCTTTCTCATGGTAATAATGCTCATGCTTGACGTTCACCATGAGGGACTCTCAATTGGAAATCTTGGTAATGTTCATGTACCATTGATGCAATTCATACATTATCGTTGGGAGGTCCTTGACCTTGTCTGGATGGACCAAAGGTTGGCCCCGGACATATTTCTATTTTATTTCCGATTCTCTAAGCAGAGACATGGGCTCGATTTCGAGGAGTTGTCCAACAGAAATCTTGAGCATTTTAGCATGCATTATATGCTCCTCCGTTATTACCACATCGCCCTGCTAGGGAACGCTAACGGTTTTCCCACAATAATATTTGGCGCGCGTACTCCTCTCATGTGTTGTTGGCACAACAAGCGGGGGGATCGCTTGCGCCGCCTGTTCTCCGTGTTGGGGAATGGTTTTCTCGCATTTTTTCCAGCTGCTTGTTGGCTCGAGCTCGAGCTCGCTTCCTTCTGTAGCTGTGCTCGATGTAGCTTCCTGATTTGACGCTCATAGTCTGAGTCAAGAGGCTTGGGAGCTGGTGCTCTAGCCATACGAATGAAGTGGTCAATCGTTTTCTCAGGCACTTTCTCCTTTGGCGTCTGTGCCGGTTTCGGTCCAAAATGGGCGTCCACTTGGGCCTACACTATGGCTGTGTTTTGCTCCTCGGTCATGTCGTAAGGCCTCTAAGGAAGAGGAGCGAGGCTTGGACCATATTTATATCGCTTGTCTCTGCCTGTACTTCCTGTACTACCTTGACTCGTACCGCGACGCACCATAGCTGCGGCGTGTCTCTTCTACGATTGCTGAGACGGCGGAGACGGCTGACGTGGCTGACGCTGTGTCGGACTTGAAGCAGGAGGAGTGGCCTGACGCTGTGCCGGACATGAAGGAGGAGGAGTCTGCTCAAGCGTTCGGGGACTTGGAGGAGGTGGCGGACTTCGAGGAGGAGTCGGCTCACGCGTTTGTGGACTTGGAGGAGCGGGAGTCTGCTGACTCGATGGCGGACTTCGAGGAGGAGTCGGTAGACGACGCGGTGTTGGTGGACTTGGAAAGATGATGCTATCCTTTCTCCATAGGATGATACAATGTACGACCTCTCCCAGTGTGCGCTCGCCGTCACCTCCAGCAATGTCAAGTGTTAGCATCAAATATGGCTCCACCACTTCATCAACCATGACACGAGCATAGCCCTCTGGAATCAGGATGCAATGGAAGGTTGCTTCAGGGGTAATTGTGAAAGCAACGCCGTCCGCCACCTTCATGGATATGTTCTTCATTTTGGAGTGTAGCTCACAGTTAGTGTTCTCTATGATGTCATTTACAGGGTGGTATGTATCCAGCAGTGTGTCACCAGGGGCAGAACCAACGCTGCTTCTCGGCATGGATGGGACGGTGCTATCCAATGATGGACGATCATCCGCTTGCTGCTGCCGCTGCTGAGACCCCCTTTCCTGGCTAAGTGAGTCGATCTGCTACTGCTGCTGCTGGAATTTGAGTGCCAAGTCCACGTGCCTTGCTTCTAGGCCTTGAAGGCGTTCTGCGTCCTGCTTCCTCTGCTCCTCCTCCTCCAGCTTCCTCTTCTTCTCCTCCTCCATCTTCTTTCTTGCACGGGACATGTAGTCGTCATTCTAGTCCAAAAAGCCCTCATACCAGGGAATAACGCCCATGCCTCGTGTTCTTCCCGGGTGTTCAGGATTTCCCCGGGCGCGCGTAAGCTCGTCGTTCTCTTTGTTGGGCGTGAACACCCCCGCTCGAGCTTCTTTTATTGCGTCAAGCATCTTTTGTTCGGCTCCTTTTAGACTTGCCTTCTTCGAAACCAGGCCTGTCTTCGGGTCCAGCACCCCCCATGCGCATAGAACCAAGTTCTGCACCTGGGGGGCCAGCTCCAAGTAATCGGAGTGACCCCTGCACCCTCCATCTCTTGCTCAGACTTATCCCACTTAGGCATTCCGACCGCGTAGCCACCTGGACCTAGCCTATGGAACTGCGTCTTTTTGCAGCATTAGCCTTGTTTTTTATTGACCGTTCCTTAGATATTTCTGAATCCTTGAATTTCACGAAATCGTCCCAGTGTTCTCTTTGCTTCTCCAGTGTTCCCGTGAATTCTGGAGTCTTCCTTTCTGCAGCGAGGTAGTTGGCCCATACAGTTTTCTTGTGGGTGTTGAGTGCAATTGCCATCTTCTTAAGAGCAGCGCCCTTCACTTTGTCCACATCTGCTTTAGTGAAATAATCTGGTAGGGTGAAATGTTCCATCAGAGAATCCCAAAGGTCTTTTTTGGCTCTTTCGTCGACCCAAGTAACACCTGGACGTTTAGTCTTTGGCTCTTTCCATTCTTGAATGGAGATCGGGAGTTTGTCCTTCACAAGAACTCCGCACTGACGAGTCCACTTGTTTGCAATGTTCTTAGGCGTCAAGGGTTCGCCACTAGGTTTGACGGATTCGATGTTGTACTTTACACCGTCCTTCAATAATCTACTCGGGCCTCGCTCTGTCCTGCTGTCTGTAGAAGCAGATTTGGTCAATCCGGAGGGCTGAAAGAAGAAGATCGATTCGTTCATATATCTTAAAATAAAAAAACATGTGATGATCACCAGATGCCTGCTTATATAAATATACCTCACCGGTAGTCTTTGTTATTTGAAGATCAACATTCTCTGTGTCATCATAAACATTGTTTGTGTCATCATAATCAGAATCATAGTTCATGACTTCATCAGCCCTCTCCGGTATTGTTCAGATATTGGGAGCCGTCATCTGCTTCATTCAGATCATCTAGCCTGCCAGGGCTGCGTATGATGTCGAAGAATTCCTCTTCTCTGTCTTTGTCGGTATTGTCCGCCATAGCTTTTACTTAACTAATATAGAATAAATATAGAACAATTTAGTATTCAAATTACAATGCATGGATGCAATCAGTAAGGAAAAACTGAATCATATAGTACATAATATATATGCATCATCTCGATTAATATATAATATTGAATATACATCATCGTCTCGAATAATATATATAATCTCGAATACATCGTCTCGAATATTATATATCGAATAGATCACTGGCTAGGTACCTAATAAAGATCGAGTACTACAGAAGAATCTAGGGCGCCACTCGCGGTTCCTGGGGCGCGGGCGGTGGACACCCAAAGAGAAGGAACCATCATAGGATCATATCTCCGGTCATCTGCCCAAAGAACCTGCCAAGTAGTGGAGAACCTGACGTTGTCCATAGCAGCCATGTAGCGATGGACGTGCTCGTCTTCCTCCCTGACACGGCGACGCACCACCTCCAGCGGGGCCGGCTGCCTCTGCATCGAATGTGGCCCACGCAAATGCCACCAAAGGAGATCAGGGTCGACGATGGGACCCGAGGTCGGGTTCCTCACCAAGCGGCGCGCCCCTCCAGGTAGCTGTTGGGGAACGTAGCATAAATTCAAAATTTCCTACGAGTCACCAAGATCTATCTATGGAGAGACTAGCAACGAGAGAGAGGGGAGTGCATCTACATAGCCTTGTAGATCGCGAGCGGAAGCGTTCAAGAGAACGGGGTTGACGGAGTCGTACTCGTCGTGATCCTAATCACCGATGATCCTAGCACCGAACGGACGTCACCTCCGCGTTCAACACACGTATGGTTGGAAAGACGTCTCCTCCTTCTTGATCCAGCAAGGGGAAGGAGAGGTTGATGGAGATCCAGCAGCATGACGGCGTGGTGGTGGAAGCAGCGGCGATCTCGGCAGGGCTTCACCAAGCTCTGCAAGAAGGAGAGGTGTCACGGGAGGGAGAGGGAGGCGCCAGGGGCTAGGGTGCGGCTGCCCTCCCTCCCCCCACTATATATAGGGCCCCTAGGAGGGGGCACCGGCACTAGGAGATCCCATCTCCAAGGGGGGGCGGCGGCCAAGGGGGGAAACTTGCCCCCCAAGCCAAGTGGGGCGCCCCCCACCCCTAGGGTTTCCAACCATAGGCGCAGGGGGAGGCCCAAGGGGGGTGCACCAGCCCACCAGGGGCTGGTTCCCTTCCCACTTTAGCCCATGTGGCCCTCCGGGATAGGTGGCCCTACCCGGTGGACCCCCGGGACCCTTCCAGTGATCCCGGTACAATACCGGTGACCCCGAAACTTTCTCGATGGCCGAAACTGGACTTCCTATATATAAATCTTTACCTACGGACCATTCCGGAACACCTCGTGACATCCGGGATCTCATCTGGGACTCCGAACAACTTTCGGGTTACTGCATACTAATATGTCTACAACCCTAGCGTCACCGAACCTTAAGTGTGTAGACCCTACGGGTTCGGGAGACATGCAGACATGACCGAGACGACTCTCCGGTCAATAACCAACAGCGGGATCTGGATACCCATGTTGGCTCCCACATGTTCCACGATGATCTCATCGAATGAACCATGATGTCGAGGATTCAATCAATCCCGTATTCAATTCCCTTTGTCTACCGGTATAGTACTTGCCCAAGATTCGATCGTCGGTATTTCGATACCTTGTTCAATCTCGTTACCGGCAAGTATCTTTACTCGTTCCGTAACACATCATCCCGCGATCAACTCCTTGGTCACATTGTGCACATTATGATGATGTCCTACCGAGTGGGCCCAGAGATACCTCTCCATCACACGGAGTGACAAATCCTAGTCTCGATTCGTGCCAACCCAACAGACACTTTCGGAGATACCCGTAGTGCGCCTTTATAGCCACCCAGTTACGTTGTGACGTTTGGCACACCCAAAGCATTCCTATGGTATCCGGGAGTTGCACAATCTCATGGTCTAAGGAAAAGATACTTGACATTTAGAAAAGCTTTAGCATACGAACTACACGATCTTGTGCTAGGCTTAGGATTGGGTCTTGTCCATCACATCATTCTCCTAATGATGTGATCCCGTTATCAATGACATCCAATGTCCATGGTCAGGAAACCATGACCATCTATTGATCAACAAGCTAGTCAACTAGAGGCTCACTAGGGACATGTTGTGGTCTATGTATTCACACATGTATTGCGGTTTCCGGTCAATACAATTATAGCATGAATAATAGACAATTATCATGAACAAGGAAATACAATAATAACCATTTTATTATTGCCTCTAGGGCATATTTCCAACAGTCTCCCACTTGCACTAGAGTCAATAATCTAGTTCACATCACTATGTGATTGTAATGAATCGACACCCATGGGGTTTGATCATATCTCGCTTGTGAGAGAGGTTATTAGTCAACGGATCTGAACCTTTCAGATCCGTGTGTGCTTTGCAAATCTCTATGTCATCTCCTAGATGCAGCTACCTCTCTCTATTTGGAGCTATTCCAAATAACTGTTCTACTATACGAATCCGGTTTACTACTCAGAATAATCCGGATTAGTGTCAAAGTTTGCATCGGCGTAACCCTTTACGATGAACTCTTTTACCACCTCCATAATCGAGAAAATTTCCTTAGTCCACTAGTTACTAAGGATAAGTTTGACCGTTGTCCTGTGATCCATTCCTGGATCACTCTTGTACCCCTTGACTGACTCATGGCAAGGCACACTTCCGGTGCGGTACACAGCATAGCATACTATAGAGCCTACGTCTGAAGCATAGGGGACGACCTTCGTCCTTTCTCTCTCTTCTGCCGTGGTCATGTCTTGAGTCTTACTCAATACTCACACCATATAACACAGCCAAGAACTCCTTCTTTGCCGATCTATTTTGAACTCCTTCAAAATCTTTTCACGGTATGTATTCATTTGAAAGTACTATTAAGCGTTTTGATCTATCCTTATAGATCTTGATGCTCAATGTTCAAGTAGCTTAATCCAGGTTTTCCATTGAAAAACACTTTTCAAACAACCCTATATGCTTTCCAGAAATTCTACATCATTTCCGATCAACAATATGTCAACAACATATACTCATCAGAAATGCTATAGTGCTCCCACTCACTTCTTTGGAAATACAAGTTTCTCATAAACTTTGTATAAACCCAAAATCTTTGATCATCTCATCAAAGCGTATATTCCAACCCCGAGATGCTTACTCCAGTCCTTAGAAAGATTGTTGGAGCTTTGCACACTTGTTAGCATCTTTCAGGATTGACAAAACCTTCTGGTTGTATCACATACAACCTTTCCTCAAGAATAACGTCGAGGAAACAATGGTTTTTGACATCCTATCTACAAGATTTCATAAATCATGCAGTAATTGCTAATATAATTCCAACAGACTCTTAGCATCACTACGAGTGAGAAAGTCTCATCGTAGTCAACTCCTTGAACTTGTCGGAAAACATCTTAGTGACAAGTCGAGCTTTCTTAATGGTGACACTTACCATCATTGTCCGTCTTCCTTTTAAAATCCATCTGTAATCAACAACCTTACGACCATCGAGTAGTTCTGCCAAAGTCTACACTTTGTTTTCATACATGGATCCTCTCTCGGATTTTATGGCCTCGAGCCATTCATTGGAATCCGGGCCCACCATCACTTCTCCATAGCTCGTAGGTTCATTGTTGTCTAGCAACATGACCTCCAAGACATGATTACGTACCACTCTGGAGTAGTACGTATCTTTGTCGACCTACGGGTTTTAATAGTGACTTGATCCAAAGTTTCATGATCACTATCATCAGCTTCCACTTCAATTGGTGTAGGTGCCAGAGGAACAACTTACTGTGCCCTGCTACACACTAGTTGAAGTGATGGTTCAGTAACCTCATCAAGTCTCCACCATCCTCCCACTCAATTCTTTCGAGAGAAACTTTTCCTCGAGAAAGGACCCGATTCTAGAAACAATCCCTTTTGCTTCCGGATCTGAGACAGGAAGTATACCCAACTATTTTTGGGTGTCCTATGAAGATGTATTTATCCTCTTTGGGTTCGAGCTTATCAGGATGAAACTTTTTCACATAAGCGTCGCAGCCCAAACTTTCAAGAAACGACAGCTTAGGTTTCTTTAAACCATAGTTCACATGGTGTCATCTCAACGGAATTACGTGGTGCCCTATTTAAAGTGAATGCGGTTGTCTCTAATGCCCAACCCATGAACAATATTGGTAATTTGATAAGAGACATCAACGTATGCCCCATATCCAATAGGGTGCATCTATGATGTTCGGACACACCATCACACTATGGTGTTCCAGGCGGTGTTAGTTGTGAAACAATTTCCACAATGTCTCAATTGTGTACCAAACTCGCAACTCAGATATTCATCTCTATGATCATATCATAGACATTTTATCCTCTTGTCACGAAGATCTTCAACTTCAATCTGAAATTACTTGAACCTTTCAATAATTCAGACTTGTGTTTCATCAAGTAAATATACTCAACATCTACTCAAATCATCTGTGAAGTAAGAACATAACGATATCCACTTCGTGCCTCAGCACTCATTGGACTGCACACATCAAAATGTATTACTTCCAACAAGTTGCTTTCTTGTTCCATCTCACTGAAAACGCGGCTTTTAGTCATCTTGCGCATGTGGTATGATTTGCATGTCTCAAGTGATTCAAAATCAAGTGAGTCCAAATGGTCCATCTGCATGGAGTTTCTTCATGCGTATATACCAATAGACATGGTTCACATGTCTCAATCTTTTCAAAAACGAGTGAGTCCAAAGATCCATCAACATGGAGCTTCTTCATGCGTTTTATACCATGACCCAAAAAGCAGTGCCATAAGTAGGTGGTACTATATCATTACTATCTTATATCTTTTGGCATGAACATGTGTATCACTACGATCGAGATCGAATAAACCCATTTTAGGTGCAAGACCATTGAAGGTATTATTCAAATAAATAGAGTAACCATTATTCTCCTTAAATGAATAACCATATTTTGATAGACATAATCTAATCATGTCTATGCTTAACGCAAACACCAAATAACAATTATTTAGGTTTAACACCAATCTCTATGGTAGAGGGAGCAGGAGATGCTTGATCACATCAACCTTGGAAACACTTCCAACACACATCATCATCTCACCTTTAGCTAGTCTCCGTTTATTCCGTAGCTCTTTTATTTCGAGTTACTAACACTTAGCAACCGAACCGGTATCTTAATACCCTGGTGCTACTAGGAGTACTAGTAAAGTACACATTTAATACAATGTATATCCAATATACTTCTGTCAACCTTGCCAGCCTTCTCATCTACCAGGTATCTAGGGTAGTTCTGCTTCAGTGACTGTCGTGGAATTGTCACGTCAGATGTCCTTGTGAAAGGACTTAGTTGTGGAGCCATCGAAACTAGGAAGCTTGAAGGGGTTAATCGGGACAAATGACACGAGAGGTTTTATACTAGTTCGGCCCCTTACGGTGAAGGTAAGGCCTACGTCTAGTTGGGTTGGTATTGATGTTTCGATGACCAGGGAGCGAGATATGCTATGCCTGGCTCTCAATGAGTTGTTTCTTGCCCTAAGCCGCCAGCGGGTCGTCCCCTTATATACACGGGTCGACGCCCTCCGGCCTACAGAGTCCCGGCCGGCTTATAAACAATGTCCGGGGACTAGTTAAGTCTACCTTATGATACAAGTAATATTATAACTGCGGTTTACTACAACGGGCCTTAAGTCGCCGGTGAGCTTTAAGCTTCTTATGAACCGTCATATTCATGCCTTGTCTTGGGCTTCTCTCCGGTGAGTCCTCTTTGCGTAACCCGGCCCCTCCTGGGAGGCTTACACAAATAGTTATATCCCCAACATTAGGCCCCAGATTGATTTGAACCGGTTCATGTCAATCTTAAAATACCCTATGAACCGCACTGCAGTCTTTATCTTGCGCGAAGGATTTTAACCCGCCGTGACGTCATCATCTAACTCCGGGTTAAATCTCTGTGACGTCATCTTCATTAAAGCTTCATTTTTATAACATCACATCTTCAATGGATCTTTGTCTTTATTGACCATCCCGAGAATCGAGGCGCCAGAGCCGCTGGATAATGAATGTTATCTCCTCATTTTTTGCGCCTGCCCGGTCAGTCTTTCCTTATAAATAGAGCGACCTAGGTCTTCCCCAGTCGTCGTCTTCCTCTTGCCTCCTCCCGTGCTCTACCGCTGCCACCGTCGACCCTCTTGTCATCACCGACTCAGGCCGCTACATCGACCTGACTTCGACCAGAGATTGACGACGAACCTCCGCGGCGCATCCGCATCTGTGAGCTCTTCTCATTTCCTTTCTTAGATCCGCGTTAGGTTCTTGCCGAGTTCGTCGGTGTTCATCACTGCCCTACGCAAACCTTCTCTAGTTCTTTCCTCCAACACCATGTTTAAATCGTAAAAACTACATAGAACTGCTGCAGGAACCTTATTTGTATTGATCTCGCGCATGAATAGATATCATTTCCCTTGCGTAGAACCCCTTTTCGAGTATATGAGCTTCTCTGCTCTGTTTTTGGGTCTAGGAAAATTTCTTTCCAGGGCAATATTTTGATCCAGAGTAATAACTGTTTTCTGTGAAACTTGTTTTCATCACTCGGAAAACCTCCTCTGGTAAATGTCCTGAAATATAACTGTCGAGGTATCTGGCTTAAATAGATGATACAGAATCTTGACTGCTCCTCATGACCCGGAATTTTTTTGAATTGCACTTGATACTTGTAGCGGCTTAAATATTGTTGCACGGTCATCCTTATATCATTAGGCCCCTCATTAAGCCGCCACTTTAATCAAGATTTTCCTCCCGGGTTAAAATTGAACCGGATCTTCTTGTTTTTCCATAGGCCAATTGCTCTGATGGCTCCTAAGGCTACCAAGGCCCCTGTAACTTACAATTGGGTTTCATCCACAGTGACCGATAGCAAACTAGCTGAGTTTGTAAAATCTGGGCATCTGCCAAAAAAGGACGTCATGTCGTACCGTTCCCCTGACCCGTCTGAAGAAAAACCTTACCCCAAAGCAGGGGAAGTAATAATTTTTACGGATCATATGAGCCGCGGATTTGCTCCTCCCGGCTCAAAATTCTTCAGAGATGTTTTAAATTTCTTTGACCTTAGACCTCAAGACATCGGACCCAATTCCGTGTCAAATATCTGCAATTTTCAAGTCTTGTGCGAGGTGTACCTGGGAGAGGAGCCAAGTATGCTTTTGTTCAGGGAACTTTTTTACATGAACCGGCAAAATGAACGTGCCAACGGGCCCAGTCTTGAGCTTGGCGGCATCTCAATCCAGCGACGGAGAGACTGTCTTTTCCCTTATGCTGAGTTGCCGAGTCACCCCAAATCTTGGAACCAGACGTGGTTCTACTGTCAGGGCACTTCTCCGGCTGACGAAAAACCTCTGCCCGTCTTTCACGCCCTGCGCCTTGAGTCTAACCATCTGCTACTAGACAAATTAACAACCCTTGAACGCATGCCTCTCAATTCCACCGTTAAGAAAATAAAAGCTCTCTTGGGAAATGGCTTAAACAGCGTCGATCTGGTCCGAGTCTGGGTCACTTGGCGTATACTTCGATTAAGCCGCCGCCCCGGCTTAATGTGTACTTATACTGGAGAAAAGACTGATCCGCAACGCCATAGCGCTGACGACTTACCAGATGACATGGTGGATGCTACAACATAGTCACTGCTGAAGGAAGGTACGGTGACGAGCAACGCGTTCGGCTTACTTCCATTTTGCAAAAATAACCCGGCCCCTGCTGTAAGTTATCAATCGTAACCAATATTCATGGATACATTATACCTTGCTTGATACTCATAATTCTTTAACTTTTTTCACAGGCTGGGGATGACTTCTGGAAAGCCAAATATGACCATGAAGCTGCCAAACAAGCCAGGACGACCAAGAAAGCTGAAAGGAAAGCCGTATTGGGGAACAAAGTAATTTCAAAATTTTCCTATGCACACGCAAGATCATGGTGATGCATAGCAATGAGAGGGGAGAGTTATGTCCACGTACCCTCCTAGACCGTAAGCGGAAGCGTTATGACAACGCGGTTGATGTAGTCGTACGTCTTCATGATCCGACCGATCCAAGTACCGAACGTACGGCACCTCCGAGTTCGGCACACGTTTAGCTCGATGACGATCCCCGGACTCCGATCCAGCATAGTGTCAGGGATGAGTTCTGTCAGCACGACAGCGTGGTGACGATGATGATGTTCTACCGGCGCAGGGCTTTGCCTAAACTCCGCGACGATATGACCGAGGTGGAATATGGTGGAGGGGTGCACCGCACACGGCTAAGGAACGATCACGTAGATAAACTTGTGTGTTCTAGGGTGCCCCCTTGCCCCCGTATATAAAGGAGCAAGGGGGGTGCGGCCGGCCCTAGGAGGAGGCGCGCTGGAGGAGTCCTACTCCCACCGGGAGTAGGACTCCCCCCTTTCC
Organism: Triticum dicoccoides; assembly: GCF_002162155.2. Taxonomy (NCBI): domain Eukaryota; kingdom Viridiplantae; phylum Streptophyta; class Magnoliopsida; order Poales; family Poaceae; genus Triticum; species Triticum dicoccoides. Next base: position 579,891,683 of record NC_041389.1, on the reverse strand, counting down.
CTAGTTGGACTAGGACTTGGGGGGAAGGAGGAGAGGGGAGAAAGGAAAGGGGCGGCTGCCCCTAGGCCTCCTCTCCTCTTCCTCCACTAGGCCCAGTAAGGCCCATTAGGTCACCGGGGGGTTCCGGTAACCTCCCGGTACTCCGGTAAAATGTCAATTTCACCCGGAACACTTCCGATGTCCAAACACAGGCTTCCAAATATATCAATCTTTATGTCTCGACCATTTCGAGATTCCTCGTCATGTCTGTGATCACATCTGGGACTCCGAACAAACTTCAGTACATCAAAACTTATAAACTCATAATAAAACTGTCAACGTAACGTTAAGCGTGCGGACCCTACGGGTTCGAGAACTATGTAGACATGACCTAGAACTATTCTCGATCAATAACCAATAGCGGAACCTGGATGCTCATATTGGCTCCTACATATTCTACGAAGATCTTTATCGGTCAAACCGCATAACAACATACGTTGTTCCCTTTGTCATCGGTATGTTACTTGCCCGAGATTCGATCATCGGTATCCAATACCTAGTTCAATCTCGTTACTGGCAAGTCTCTTTACTCGTTACGTAATGCATCATTCCTTAACTAACTCATTATCTACGTTGCTTGCAAGGCTTATAGTGATGTGCATTATCGAGAGGGCCCAGAGATACCTCTCCGACAATCGGAGTGACAAAACCTAATCTCGAAACACGCCAACCCAACATGTACCTTTGGAGACACCTGTAGTACTCCTTTATAATCACCCAGTTACGTTGTGATGTTTGGTAGCACCCAAAGTGTTCCTCCGGTAAACGGGAGTTGCATAATCTCATAGTTACAGGAACATGTATAAGTCATGAAGAAAGCAATAGCAATATACTAAACGATCAAGTGCTAGGCTAACGGAATGGGTCATGTCAATCACATTATTTTCCTAATGATGTGACCCCGTTAATCAAATGACAACACATGTCTATGGTTAGGAAACATAACCATCTTTGATTAATGAGCTAGTCAAGTAGAGGCATACTAGTGACGTTATGTTGGTCTATGTATTCACACATGTATTATGTTTCCGGTTAATACAATTCTAGCATGAATAATAAACATTTATCATGATATGAGGAAATAAATAATAACTTTATTATTGCCTCTAGGGCATATTTCCTTCAGTCTCCCACTTGCACTAGAGTCAATAATCTAGATTACACAGTAATGATTCTAACACCCATGGAGTCTTGGTGCTGATCATGTTTTGCTCGTGGAAGAGGCTTAGTCAATGGGTCTGCAACATTCAGATCCGTATGTATCTTGCAAATCTCTATGTCTCCCACCTGGACTTGATCCCGGATGGAATTGAAGTGTCTCTTGATGTGCTTGGTCCTCTTGTGAAATCTGGATTCCTTTGCCAAGGCAATTGCACCAGTATTGTCACAGAAGATCTTCATTGGTCCCCATGCACTAGGTATGACACCTAGATCGGAAATGAACTCCTTCATATAGACTCCTTCATTTGCTGCTTCCGAAGCAGCTATGTAGTCCGCTTCACATGTAGATCCCGCCATGACGCTTTGTTTAGAACTGCACCAACTTACAGCTCCACCGTTTAATAAAAACATGTATCTGGTTTTCGATTTAGAATCGTCCGGATCAGTGTCAAATCTTGCATCGACGTAACCATTTACGACTAGCTCTTTGTCACCTCCATATACGAGAAACATATCCTTAGTCCTTTTCAGGTATTTCAGGATGTTCTTGACTGCTGTCCAGTGATCCACTCCTGGATTACTTTGGTACCTTCCTGCCAAGCTTATTGCTAAGCACACGTCAGGTCTGGTACACAGCATTGCATACATGATAGAGCCTATGGCTGAAGCATAGGGAACATCTTTCATTTTCTCTCTATCTTCTGCTGTGGTCGGGCATTGAGTTTGACTCAACTTCACACCTTGTAGTACGGGCAAGAACCCTTTCTTTGCCTGATCCATTTTGAACTTCTTCAAAACTTTATCAAGGTATGCGCTTTGTGAAGGTCCAATTAAGCGTCTTGATCTATCTCTATAAATCTTGATGCCCAATATATAAGCAGCTTCACCGAGGTCTTTCATGGAAAAGCTTTTATTCAAGTATCCCTTTATGCTATCCATAAATTCTATATCATTTCCAATTAATAATATGTCATCTACATATAATATCAGAAATGCTACAGAGCTCCCACTCACTTTCTTGTAAATACAGGCTTCTCCAAAAGTCTGTATAAAACCATATGCTTTGATCACACTATCAAAGCATTTATTCCAACTCCGAGATGCTTGCACCAGTCCATAAATGGATCGTTGGAGCTTGCACACTTTGTTAGCACCTTTTGGATCAACAAAACCTTCTGGCTGCATCATATACAACTCTTCTTCCAGAAATCCATTCAAGAATGCAGTTTTGACATCCATTTGCCAAATTTCATAATCATAAAATGCAGCAATTGCTAACATGATTCGGACAGACTTAAGCATCGCTACGGGTGAGAAAGTCTCATCATAGTCAACCCCTTGAACTTGTCGAAAACCTTTTGCAACAAGTCAAGCTTTATAGACAGTTACATTACCATCAGCGCCAGTCTTCTTCTTAAAAATCCATTTATTCTCAATGGCTTGCCGATCATCAGGCAAGTCAACTGAAGTCCATACTTTGTTCTCATACATGGATCCCATCTCAGATTTCATGGCCTCTAGCCATTTTGCGGAATCTGGGCTCATCATCGCTTCCTCATAGTTCGTAGATTCATCATGGTCAAGTAACATGACTTCCAGAATAGGATTACCATACCACTCTGGTGCGGATCTTACTCTGGTAGACCTACGAGGTTCAGTAGAAACTTGATATGAAGTTTCATGATCAATATCATTAGCTTCCTCACTGATTGGTGTAGTTGTCACATGAACCGGTTCTTGTGATGAACTACTTTCCAATAAGGGAGCAGGTACAGTTACCTCATCAAGTTCTACTTTCCTCCCACTCACTTCTTTCGAGAGAAACTCCTTCTCTAGAAAGGATCTGAATTTTGCAACGAAAATCTTGCCTTCAGATCTGTGATAGAAGGTGTACCCAATAGTCTCTTTTGGGTATCCTATGAAGACACATTTCTCCGATTTGGGCTCGAGCTTATCTGGTTGAAGTTTCTTCACATAAGCATCGCAGCCCCAAACTTTTAAGAAACGACAACTTTGGTTTCTTGCCAAAACACAGTTCATGAGGCGTCGTCTCAACGGATTTTGATGGTGCCCTATTTAACGTGAATGCGGCCGTCTCTAAAGCATAACCTCAAAACGATAGCGGTAAATCAGTAAGAGACATCATAGATCGCACCATATCTAGTAAAGTACGATTACAACGTTCGGACACACCATTTCATTGTGGTGTTCCGGGTGGCATGAGTTGCGAAACTATTCCGCATTGTTTCAAATGTAAACCAAACTTGTAACTCAAATATTCTCCTCCACGATCAGATCGTAGAAATTTTATTTTCTTGTTATGATGATTTTCCACTTCACTCTGAAATTCTTTGAACTTTTCAAATGTTTCAGACTTGTGTTTCATTAAGTAGATATACCCATATCTGCTCAAATCATCTGTGAATGTGATAAAATAACGATACCCGCCGCGAGCCTCAACATTCATTGGACCACAAACATCAGTATGTATGATTTCCAACAAATCAGTTGCTTGCTCCATTGTTCCGGAGAACGGCGTTTTAGTCATCTTGCCCATGAGGCATGGTTCGCAAGTACCAAGTGATTCATAATCAAGTGATTCCAAAAGCCCATCAGTAAGGAGTTTCTTCATGCGCTTTACACCGATATGACCTAAACGGCAGTGCCACAAATAAGTTGCACTATCATTATCAACTCTGCATCTTTTGGTTTCAACACTATGAATATGTGTATCACTACTATCGAGATTCAATAAAAATAGACCACTCTTCAAGGGTGCATGACCATAAAAGATATTACTCATATAAATAGAACAACCATTATTCTCTGACTTAAATGAATAACCGTCTGCATCAAACAAGATACAGATATAATGTTCATGCTCAACGCTGGCACCAAATAACAATTATTTAGGTCTAAAACTAATCCCGATGGTAGATGTAGAGGTAGCGTGCCGACCGCGATCACATCGACTTTGGAACCATTTCCCACGCGCATCGTCACCTCGTCCTTAGCCAATCTTCGCTTAATCCATAGTCCCTGTTTCGAGTTGCAAATATTAGCAACAGAACCAGTATCAAATACCCAGGTACTACTGCGAGCATTAGTAAGGTACACATCAATAACATGTATATCACATATACCTTTGTTCACTTTGACATCTTTCTTATCCGCTAAATACTTGGGGCAGTTCCGCTTCCAGTGTCCAGTGTGCTTGCAGTAGAAGCACTCAGTCTTAGGCTTAGGTCCAGACTTTGGTTTCTTCTCTTGAGCAGCAACTTATTTGCTGTTCTTCTTGAAGTTCCCCTTCTTCTTCCATTTGCCCTTTTTCTTGAAACTGGTGGTCTTGTTAACCATCAACACTTGATGCTCCTTCTTGATTTCTACCTCCGCGGCTTTTAGCATTGCGAAGAGCTCGGGAATAGTCTTGTCCATCCCTTGCATATTATAGTTCATCACGAAGCTCTTGTAGCTTGGTGGCAGTGATTGAAGAATTCTGTCAATGATACTATCATTAGGAAGATTAACTCCCAGTTGAATCAAGTGATTATTATACCCAGACATTTTGAGTATGTGTTCACTGACAGAACTATTCTCCTCCATCTTGCAGCTATAGAACTTAATGGAGACTTCATATCTCTCAATCTGGGCATTTGCTTGAAATATTAACTTCAACTCCTGGAACATCTCATATGCTCCATGACGTTCAAAACGTCGTTGAAGACCCAGTTCTAAGCCGTAAAGCATGGCACACTGTACTATCGAGTAGTCATCAGCTTTGCTCTGCCAGACCTTCTTCACGTCGTCAGTTGCATCAGCAGTAGGCCTGGCACCCAGCGGTGCTTCCAGGACATAATTCTTCTGTGCAGCAATGAGGATAATCCTCAGGTTACGGACCCAGTCCGTGTAATTGCTGCCATCATCTTTCAACTTTGCTTTCTCAAGGAACGCATTAAAATTCAACGGAACAACAGCACGAGCCATCTATCCACAACAAACATAGAGAAGCAAAATACTATCAGGTACTAAGTTCATGATAAATTGAAGTTCAATTAATCATATTACTTAAGAACTCCCACTTAGACAGACATCCCTCTAATCTTCTAAGTGATTACGTGATCCATATCAACTACAACATGTCCGATCGTCACGTGAGATGGAGTAGTTTCAACGGTGAACATCAATATGTTGATCATATCTACTATATGATTCACGATCGACCTTTCGATCTCCGTGTTCCGAGGCCATATCTGTTATATGCTAGGCTCGTCATGTTTAACCTGAGTATTCCGCGTGTGCAACTGTTTTGCACCCGTTGTATCTAAACGTTGAGCCTATCACACCCGATCATCACGTGGTGTCTCAGCACGAAGAACTTTCGCAACGGTGCATACTCAGGGAGAATTTAGTGAGAGATCATCTGAAAATGCTACCGTCAATCAAAGCAAGATAAGATGCATAAAGGATAAACATCACATGCAATCAATATAAGTGATATGATATGGCCATCATCATCTTGTGCTTGTGATCTCCATCTTCGAAGCACCGTCGTGATCACCATCTTCACCGGCGCGACACATTGATCTCCATCGTCGCATCGTTGTCGTTACGCCATCTATTACTTCTACAACTATCGCTACCGCTTAGTGATAAAGTAAAGCAATTACAGGGCGTTTGCATTTCATATAATAAAGCGACAACCTTATGGCTCCTGCCAGTTGCCGATAACTTCGGTTAAAAAACATGATCATCTCATACAATAAAATATAGCATCACGTCTTGACCATATCACATCACAACATGCCCTGCAAAAACAAGTTAGACGTCCTCTACTTTGTTGTTGCAAATTTTACGTGGCTGCTACGGGCTGAGCAAGAACCGTTCTTACCTAGGCATCAAACCACAACGATAGTTCATCAAGTTAATGATGTTTTAACCTTCGCAAGGACCGGGCGTAGCCACACTCGGTTCAGCTAAAGTGAGAGAGACAGACACCCGCCAGTCACCTTTAAGCACGAGTGCTCGTAACGGTGAAACCAGTCTCTCGTAAGCGTACGCGTAATGTCGGTCCGGGCCGCTTCATCTCACAATACCACTGAGCCAAAGTATGACATGTTGGTAAGCAGTATGACTTGTATCGCCCACAACTCACTTGTGTTCTACTCGTGCATATGACATCTACGCATAAAACCTGGCTCTGATACCACTATTGGGGAACGTAGTAATTTCAAAATTTTCCTACGCACGCGCAAGATCATGGTGATGCATAGCAACGAGAGGGGAGAGTTATGTCCACGTACCCTCGTAGACCGTAAGCGGAAGCGTTATGATAACGCGGTTGATGTAGTCGTACGTCTTCATGATCCGACCGATCCAAGTACCGAACATACGGCACCTCTGAGTTTAGCACACGTTCAGCTCGATGACGATCCCCGGACTCTGATCCAGCAAAGTGTCGGGGATGAGTTCCGTCAGCACGATGGCATGGTGACGATGATGATGTTCTACTGGCGCAGGGCTTCGCCTAAACTCCGTGACGATATGACCGAGGTGGAATGTGGTGGAGGGGGGCACCGCACACGGCTAAGGAACGATCACGTAGATCAACTTGTGTGTTCTAGGGTGCCCCCTTGCCCCCGTATATAAAGGAGCAAGGGGGGTGCGGCTGGCCCTAGGAGCAGGCGCGTCGGAGGAGTCCTACTCCCACCGGGAGTAGGACTCCCCCCCTTTCCCTAGTTGGA